>NC_067400.1:610728542-610776042 GCF_016432865.1 Antechinus flavipes
TAGCGTTTGTATCGCACCTACTGTGTGGTGATGACTAGCGTTTGTACTGTATATACTGTGTGGTGGTGGCTACTGTTTAGATTACACCTACTGTGTGGTGATGGCTAGCATTTGGATCACACCTACTATGTGGTGTTGGCTAGCATTTGTATTGCACCTACTGTGTGATGATGGCTAGCGTTTTTACTGCACCTACTGTGTGCACTCAAATATTATCTTCCTTGATCTTCATGACCACCCTACCAGGCAGGTGCCATTATTACCCCTGCCCACCCATTTTATAGAAGAGAAAACTGATCAGTTTGCCCCAGGGTCACAGAGAGAGTAAATGATTGAGTTAGGATTTGAATTCAGATCTTCCCAACTCCATAACCAGTGCTCTGTGCACTTTGGCACCACCTGGACATCAGTTCCCAGTCTTGTTTTCTAGCCCTCAAGTCTCATAAATCTTCCTTTTTTGGGAAAGAAAGAGTTCTGCAAAAGGTTTGGCAACTGTCAATGCCGTAAAATTACCCATGCATATGACTTGTAAATAAAAAGCTATAATTAAAAAAAAAAAGAAATAAAAAAGAAAAAAGAAAGAAAGAGTCCCAGCTTTTGAGAAGACTTTTACAAATCCTACCTACGCAGCTTAAAGGGACACACATCGGGCTTGAAACAATCTGCCTTTCCCTTCTACTACTTACTCTCTGTGTGACCCTGAGCAAAAAACTTCTCTCCAGGGGTCTCAGTTTTCTCATCTGTAAAATGGGAGGGTTAGACTAAATGACCTCTGAGCTCCACTTCCAGCTGCAAATTCCTGACCCTACTTTTGATAAAATGAGAGGGTTGGGAGTACTAAAGACCCTTCCTAGGATCAGTCATGGGTTTCTGTTCCCACTAGTTGCCCCTCTCCCGGGATAGCCAGAATGGATGAATGGACACGTTATAGATCCCAGTTAGAGCCAGGAGGGACCTTAGGAGTCACCGAGCCCATCCCCCTTCGTTTTACTGATCAGGAAACTGAGGCCCAGGCCAGGGAAGTCCCACCGGGGAACAAGGAGCAGAAGCCCTGGGTGTCCTGATTTCCAGCCTGGAGGCTCTCTCCCCGGTACTTTCCCAGGCCCAGTAAGGGTCCCAGTAAGGAGGGACGGGATTTCTCCAGAAGCCCAGGAGGCAAAGAGGAAAGGTGTGTTCTGAAAACCAGCCAAGCCCCCAGATGGAGCCGGCCCCTGCCAGACTCAATACAACCCTTAATGAGCCCCCAGGCGGGTCCCCACCTGACACCGGATCTTCCCCTCCCCCAGCCAGAGACGTAGCAGGGGGAAGGGGAGGGGAGGCGGGGATGGGTGGGCTCCCATCCCAGACACAATGGATTGGGAAACCAGAGCCGGGCCAGCCCCTCGGCCCCTCAACAAAGCAGGGTATTATGCCGGCCGGCTCCTGCCCGGCAGGGCCGTGAGCAAAGTCTCTCCCCAGCCAGGTCTGGGATTGACTGCTGCCCCTTGGCCCTGCCCCCCAAGTTCCCCATGAGGCATGTCCTGTCAGGGGGAGGGGGAGGGCTCAACTGGGATAGGGAGTCAGCCCTCTCTGCTCCCCCCCAAACTATGACTTGGCTTCCAATGAAAAGCTTTTATCTTTGTGGGAATCATCATCACCACCATCACCACCATCACCATCATCACCATTATCACCATCATCCTCACCATCATCATCATCATCATCATCATCACCATTATCACCATCTTCCTCACCATCATCATCACCATCATCATCATTACCATCATCATCACCATCATCATCATCACCATCATCATCACCATCATCACCATCACCATCATCATCCTCACCATCATTATCATCATCTTCAGCATCATCCCCATCACCATCATTATCACCATCATCATCCTCACCATCATCATCACCATCACCATCATCATCATCATCATCCTCACCATCACTATCATCATCCTCACCATCATCATCTTCAGCATCATCCCCATCACCATCATCATCACCATCATCATCCTCACCATCACCATTATCACCATCATCATCCTCACCATCATCGTCATCATCACTATCATCACCATCACATCATCATCCTCACCATCATCATCACCATCACTATCATCACCATCATCATCCTCACTACCATCATCACCATCACCATTATCACCATCATCACCATCATCATCACCATCACCATCACCATCATCATCCTCACCACCACCACCATCATCATCATCACCATCATCATCCTCAAGCCTGCTATTTATCTAGAACTTTTAAGATTTGGCAAAAACTCTCCCCGTACTGTGTCCTTTAAATGTGGACACTGAATCAAGTCCTTCCTGACTGCATCCTTGACTAAATCCAGTCTGTTCTCTGTCCTGATCAGACCGTCTGCGGCATCCTGTCTTCCCAGGCTAACAAACGACCAGAATGCCCTGGAATCCCACCCCGCCATGGCCCAGGAAACACCAGGGAGTTCAGGGAGGAAGGAGGCAATGAAGAAGGATCAGAGAGGGAAAAGAGTGTTGCATTGGAGTCAAAGGACGAGGGTTCAAATCCTGACTCTACCAAGTTAATACCAAGTTATTATCATGGGCTCTTAATCACATCCCTCCTGTGAACCTCAGGTGAGATGTGGTGTTGTGCTGGGTGACCCCTAAATCCCCTTTCTTGCTTTATATCTATGATCCCATGATATTAGTAGTCTTTGGAAAGGGCAGGAAATAGCAGGCGTCCCCAAGAGAACCTTTGGTGATTATTGTTCAGGATTCCAAGATGCCCCTCACCATTCCCCTTTTTTCCATCTCCTGATTTCTTTATGCTTCTTTTGGCTCTTTCTTTCCTCCCTTCCTTCCTTCCTCCCTCCCTCCTTTCTTTCCTTCCTTTTTCCCTTCCTTTCTTTCTTCTCTTCCTTCCTTTCTTTCCCTCCTTCCCTTTTCTTCCTTCCCTCCTTTCCTTCCTTCCTCTGTCCTTCCCTCCCTTTTCCCTTTTTCCTTCTTACCTTTCTTTCCCCCTTACTTCCTTCTTTGCTCCCTTCCCTCCCACCTTTTCTCTTTCCCTTCTTCTTTCCTTCCCACCCCCACTGTCCCAGGAATCTCTTCTCCTTCCTTTCTCCTTCTCCCTGAAGAATTATGGGAGGTTAAGACCCAGAGGCCCCTTAAGGGAAGAACTCACCTTAAAGTTCTCATCAATGAGGAAGTCACAGCCAATGAGGTCAAAGTAGCCCAGTTTACACTCCAACTTGGACTTCACAGCTAGGAAGCACTGGAGCATAATCTGCTGCATCCGTTTCTGGGCAGGAGACAGGGGTGGGGAGACAAGGGGCAGAGTCACAGCCCAATCCAAAGTCCATAGCCTGGCAGCCTTGCCTCTTCCCCCTTCCCCCTTGCCTGCCTGTCGCCTGAGCTAAGGGCCCAAGACTCAGCAACCCTCTCTGATGATCTCCCCTACTCCTGCTCCCCCTCTTTTTTACCTATCAGGATCCCTAATGAAGGGACCCCCAGGGATTGTCTAATGCAATCTATACCCTCTACAACATATTGGACAAGCAGCCCTCAGTTTCCTTTTCTGTAAAACGAAGAGGGGTGGGTAGGGTTAGGCTAGATTACTCTAAAGTCCCTCCCACTTCTCTCAAGAGAATGTAAGCCCCTTGAGGGCAGGGACTTATATATCTAAAGACCTAACACTTGATGCAATGCCTGGCACAGGGCAAGTCCTTTTAACAAATGCTCTCTGTTGACTCCAGCTCAAAACCTATGTAGGTAGCTAAGTGGACATCTCTTCCCATGAATCCTCTTTTCTCTAGGCTATAAATGCTCCAATTTTTTTAACTGATCCTCTTACAGAGGGCTCTAATTCCCCCCCTCAATATTCTTTAACTCTGGTCAACCCTTCTCTGGGTAATCCTGTTTATCAACCTATTTTTAAAATATAGTGCTTGGAATGAAACACAATACTCCACCAGTGGTTTGACTAGGGCAGACAATGGCAGGGCTATTAACTCCCTTTTTGTAGATAGCATTCTTCTCCTAAGGAAGCCTGATTGCTCCCCTTCCTCTCAAGTCAAATGCCATATTATAGAATCATGTGGAGTTTTCAATCCATTAAAACCTCTAGTACTTTTTCAGATGATCAGTTGTCTGGCCCCACGGTCATATCCTATGCTTGGGACATTGATTTTTTGAACCAGCATGGAGAACTTTACATTTATTTCTATGACACATTTCGTCTGATCTGATTTACTCCTTTGTTCTAGCCCCAAAGCAATACTTTTTGGACCCTCACTATCATCCAGTGTCCTGACTCTCCCTCCCAGCTTTGTGCCATCATTGATTTTGATACTTTTCTTGCTCTCTTTCTTTTCCTTTTCTGCCCTTTCCTAATACTTATAGAAACACAAGGTCCTAAACTCATGGACTCAGTCTTATTTTCCTCACTCTCTTCTTTACTTATGTGCTGTGGGATCAGAGGGGTAGGAGGTACACCTCTTCCCTTAAAGGATGCAGGAGGGGCTTACAGTGAAAGTGGTGAGCACCCAGTCCCTAGGGAGCCCTTTGGCTCTGCGGAATTTTTCATTGATGTGTTTGTTGAGGCGCTCCATACTCCACACAGTCTCTTCCTTCAGGAGAACATACAGGGGACTTTTCTTTTGCATAAACTAGGAGAGAAGAGGAGAAACAAATATGGCGCTAGGAGTCCCCACCAGGCTTCTCAGCCACAGATATCCTACCCGCAGGCCCCAAAATAGCGACAATAATCCTTCAAGCCACAGATCCTCATCAAGCAGTGCATCCACCCCTTCCCCTTCCCCCATTCCCTTCTATTTATTGTGTATCCATTTCTTATGTCTATTTCTAAAGGTATATATTTATTTTGAGTAGACTGTAAGCTCCCAGAGGGCAGACACTGTTTGATTTTTTTTCTCAGCTCCTAACACAAAAGGATAGGGGGCTGGACCAAAACTTCCAGACAAGAACAGATCTGCACCTTCTCTGCCTGTGAGGACTTGTCAGGTTAAGTGACTTGCCCAGGGTCACACGGTCAATATGAGTCAAAACTGGAACTCAGTTATATGGTTTCAAGGCCAGTTCTCTAATATGCATGTACCAACATGTCTCTTACTTGGCATAGAATGGGAGAGTAATTGTATGGATTAATTGGAGTCCCATACTTGTTTCACAGAGCTTTCCCGAAGACCCTCCCTCCCAATTACAGATGTTTCCCTCACCTGGATTTCCCAAGAACCACTGGGGGCGACCCCACAACCATAACTATAAAAATTTCTCTGACAGATAAGGTTAGAGGGTTTTGGGGGGTACAGAGGGGTTGGTTGTATTATGTGTGTTTGTGTTTCAAGGTGAAGATACAAGGATGACACCTTCAGGTTTATGGACCTGAAATATCTAAAAAAAAAGTCTACTTTTGGTCACTGGCCCCAGCTAGAGCCCCTTCCTCACAAGTTCAAAGACGTCTCCAACCCCTTTCCCTGCCTCGCCCCAATCTAATCCAACAATCACTTATTAAGCACATACTATAGGCCGGATACGTATTAGGAGCTGGAGATACAGAGTGAAAAAGATTTCATCCAGGGGCAGCTAGATGGCACAGTGGCTAGAGCACCAGCCCTGAAGTCAGGAGGACCTGAGTTCAAATCTTATCTTAGACACTTAACACTTCCTGGCTGTGTGACCCTGGGCAAGTCACTTAACCCAAATTGCCTCAGCCAAAAAAATATATATATATTTCATTACCCCTAGAGAGCTTACATGGAAGAAATATGTATTTTTTAGGAGCAAAGAGAGAATGCTTATATGTATATTTATACTTATATATTTATGCTTAAGAGGATTAAGTTTGCAAATGAACTGAGTTTTGGGGGGGAAAAGCTAGAAATTCAAAGAGGATGAGGTGGGAAGTGAGGGCATTCCAGGTTTGGGGTACAGGCTCCAAGTTAGAGGGATCGGCAAATAGGTCAGTTTGGGAGACGCTTCAGTATCTGTGAAAGGGAGCAATATGCAGCAAGTCAGAGTTAAATGTCAGGAAGAAGGATTTCTATTTTATCCTAGAGGCAATAGAGAATCATTGAAGATCCTTGAGTAGAGGAGTGACCATCTTTTCAATTTGAGTGAAGGATGGCTTGGAAATGAGATCACCAGTTAGGAGGACATAGAATAGTTCAGGTGGTGAGACTTGATGAGGGTCTAAACTGGGATGCTGGTGATACGAGTTAGGGCGAGGAAATGGACGGGAAAGATATTGAGGATGTAAAATCGGTGAGATTTCTCAGCCAATCAGATATGGGGTGAGGGAGATGGGAGATCCAAGGATGATTCCAAGGAATTCAAGCTGGGTGACGGGCAGTGCCCTTGAGAGAAACAGAGAAGTTTGGAGGAGGGCCCCGTGTCTCCCACCTGCCCCGGTCCCACCAGGGACCTTCTCGGGCTTTGCCAGCAAGCTGGTTCTAGGGGAATAGATGGCATCTGGAGATTAGAGGGAGAGGAAGGGAAAGAGGGAGGAAAACAAAGCAGAAAGGGAGGGATGGGAAATGAGAAGGGGCAGAATAGAGAGATGGGAAAGAGAGAGGAAAACAAAGCAGAAAGGGAGGGGTGGGAAGTGAGAAGGGGCAGAATGGAGAGATGGAAAGAGAGAGGAAAACAAAGCAGAAAGGGAGGGGTGGGAAGTGAGAAGGGGCAGAATAGAGAGATGGGAAAGAGAGAGGAAAACAAAGCAGAAAGGGAGGGGTGGGAAGTGAGAAGGGGGCAGAATGGAGAGATGGGAAAGAGAGAGGAAAACAAACCAGAAAGGGAGGGGTGGGAAGTGAGAAGGGGCAGAATGGAGAGATGGGAAAGGGGGAGGAAAACAAGGCAGAAAGGGAGGGATGGGAAATGAGAAGGGGCAGAATGGAGAGATGGGAAAGAGAGAGAAAACAAAGCAGAAAGGGAGGGGTGGAAGTGAGAAGGGGCAGAATGGAGAGATGGAAAGGGGGAGGAAAACAAGGCAGAAAGGGAGGATGGGAAATGAGAAGGGGCAGAATGGAGAGATGGGAAAGAGAGAGGAAAACAAAGCAGAAAGGGAGGGATGGGAAATGAGAAGGGGGCAGAATAGAGAGATGGGAAAGAGAGAGGAAAACAAAGCAGAAAAGGAGGGGTGGGAAATGAGAAGGGGGCAGAATAGAGAGATGGGAGAGAGGAAAACAAAGCAGAAAGGGAGGGATGGGAAATGAGAAGGGGGCAGAATAGAGAGATGGGAAAGAGAGAGGAAAACAAAGCAGAAAGGGAGGGATGGGAAATGAGAAGGGGGCAGAATAGAGAGATGGGAGAGAGAGAGGAAAACAAAGCAGAAAAGGAGGGGTGGAAATGAGAAGGGGGCAGAATAGAGAGATGGGAAAGAGAGAGGAAAACAAACCAGAAAAGGGGGGATGGGAAATGAGAAGGGGCAGAATAGAGAGATGGAGAGAGAGAGGAAAACAAAGCAGAAAAGGAGGGATGGGAAATGAGAAGGGGCAGAATAGAGAGATGGGAAAGAGAGAGGAAAACAAACCAGAAAAGGCGGGATGGGAAATGAGAAGGGGGCAGAATAGAGAGATGGGAAAGAGAGAGGAAAACAAAGCAGAAAAGGAGGAGTGGGAAATGAGAAGGGGCAGAATGGAGAGATGGGAAAGAGAGAGGAAAACAAAGCAGAAAGGGAGGGGTGGGAAGTGAGAAGGGGCAGAATGGAGAGATGGGAAAGGGGGAGGAAAACAAGGCAGAAAGGGAGGGATGGGAAATGAGAAGGGGCAGAATAGAGAGATGGGAAAGAGAGAGGAAAACAAAGCAGAAAGGGAGGGGTGGGAAGTGAGAAGGGGCAGAATGGAGAGATGGGAAAGGGGGAGGAAAACAAGGCAGAAAGGGAAGGATGGGAAATGAGAAGGGGGCAGAATAGAGAGATGAGAAAGAGGTAGAGAGATGGAGAGAAAGTAACAAAGGAGGAGGCAGGGTGAAAAAGAAAACTTTGCAGGACTAGGGCCCATTCTGGGAGCTGGAGGGTGCAGAGAGAGAAGTAAAGTGTAAGAAGCCCGGGAGGTTATGAAGGGCTTTTAAGGACTAAGTAGATTTTTCCCATGGTCCTAGAGAAGATGGGAGCCACTGGATCTTCTTGAGTAGGGGATGAAGGGTGTGGTCAGCTCTGGGCTTTTAAAAAGATCACCTCTGAGTCACCGACTTTGGGGGGGGGGTGTGCCGTGACTGCCCCTCCCCATGATACTCCAGGACCTCTCCCCATACCTGATTGGTCAAATGTCCCGCAAGGTCCTTGGCCTTAGGGTCGTAAAGGCTCAGAGTCAGCCGGGCATAGCCATGACTGAAGAAGACCATGTAAGGCATGGCACATGCAATAAGCAGGTAGGATCGCACATCAAACTTCTTCCCGTCCAGAAGCAGTGGGTTGTGGATATACCTTTGGGGAAGTAGAGGCAGGCTGACTATATTTCCCCCCAAAATCTATCCCTTTTTCCTGCAAACTTTTCTGATCATCTCAGGTGAAAATCCTAGAATTATCCTTAACTTAACCTCACCTAGAGGTTGCTCTGGGATGCCATGGAGAGAACGCTGGGCCTGGAATCAGGAAGACCTGAGTTCAAATCCAGCTTCAGACACTTCCCAACTATGCGACAATGGGCAAAAGTCCTTAACCTTCCTCTGTCTCCATTTCCCCAGTTATAAAGTGAGTGGAGGCGATAATATTGTGAGGACCAAATGAGATAATATTTGTAAAGCACTTCACACAGTGCCTGGGACCCAGTAGGTGCTTAATAATTGCTTGTTTTTTCCTCCCCCAATAGATCCAATTCGTTGTCAAATCTCATTGACTCCACCTTCACAATCTCTTTTTCCATCCCCTTCTCATGCACTAACTCTACCCCTCATCTACTCTCCCCTAGACTACACCAGGATGGCCTCCTGATTGGTCATTATGGTTTGCATCTTTTCTTCCCTTCTCCTCTGTCCTTCAGTCATCAAATTAAGTTCAAGTGTAACCCATTAATTCCTTAAGGATTTCCAAATAGAGTGTCCCGTTGCCTCTTGGGTAAAATACAAACTTTGAGTCAGCCTGGATTTGAATCCCTCTCCAATCAGGTTTCCATCTACCTTCCTAATTTCTTATACCCTGGTTGAGCTGAAGCACCGAGGCGGCCCAGTGGATAGAGTCAGGAAAGCCTGAGTTCAAATCCAGATTCAAAACTTTACTAGTTGTGTGACCCTGGGCAAGACACTTCACCCATTTTGCCTCAGTTTCCTCAACTGTAAAATGAGCTGAAGAAAGAAATGGCAAACCATTCCAGTATCTCTGGCCAAAATAAAAAAAAAGCTACATTTAAAGTACAAAATGGCTCCAGGTTTAGAGGGAAGGGACCCCAGTGGCCCTCTGGTCCAAATCTCTAATCTCATTGAATGGGAAAGTGACAGCCAGGAAGGAAGTGGTCTGGTCTGAGAAGGTCTTCCCAGGGTGAGGTAGATGGCACCCAACAGAGGGAAGGGTTGAGCCCACTTCTGCTCAGGTGCTGGGGCAGGGTCCTCACTCTGGGCCACAGGGAGAGGTCCTGGAGCTGAGCCCACCCACCTCTGTATAACTCGTGCCTGGGGAGCTTTAAATGGCATCTTCTTGTAGGTAGGATCATCCTCTATGCTCTGCATCTTGGCCTGGAGAGAAATTGCCTCCTCTTGGGTCCTGATGAGGAAAATGCCCTTCCCTTGGTTGGAAGCAGTGGGCTTACAGATCCAGATCTCTTCATCTGCGGGCACAGAGAGGGGTGAGGGAGGGCGAGGGGGCAGCATTGGCTCTGCTGCATCGTCCCTGCCAGCCTCTGGCACTGACACAGCCCTGGGAGGGAGAGGAGCTAGCCTGGTCCTTCGCTGATGTTCTGGTCTCTGGTCTGACAGACCTCATGGGGGAGGGGGACTGGTGGGTGCCTGGTTCCCCTCCCTCCCTCCCCTCCACCACAGAGGACGACTGACATCTTACCATGGAACACAGTAATGAAGTTTTCCCGTTCATCCTTCATATCTAGACGGTAGGTCTCTGGGAAAAAGTCTTCCATTTTCAGAACCCTGTGGGAGAGTTCAGCATGAAGGCAAAGGGACAAGATGGAAAAAGGAGTCATCTCCTTGAATCATTCATTCCAGATCTCTTTCCTTCCAGGTCTTGTCTTCTTCCATTCATTTCTTCTTCTATCTATCCTTTCCTTTCGTCCTTCAACCTTTCCTTCCTTCTTCCCTTTCTCCCCTTCCTTTCTTCCCTTTCTTTCCTTTCCTTCCCTTTCTCATTTTCCATTTTCTTTCTTTTTGTTTCCTTCCTTTCCTTTCTCTCATTTCTTTCCTTTTTCATTTTCCTTCTCTTTTCCTTTCCTTCCCTTTTTTTCCCTTCCCCTTTCCTTCCCTTTTCCTTTTGTCTTTCTCTTTTCCCTTTCTCCTTTTCTTCTTTTTCCTTTTCTCTCTTCCTTTCCCTCTTCCCTTTCCCCTTCCTTTTTCCCTCTTTTCCCTTTCCCCTTTCCTTTTTCCCTTTTCCTTTCTTCCCTTTCCCCTTTCTCCTTCCTGCCTTCCTCCCTCCCTTCCTCCTTCCTTCTTTCCTTCCTTTCTTCCTTTTATCCATCTATCACAGAAACATTTGTCAAGTGCCCACTTTGTGAAATAAAAATGTAGGGCTTGCTTGCTCTCCATTCTGCCCCCTTAATGGAAGCCAGGGCGTTTGAGTAAAGCCTGCAGAGTAGTATCAATGAAAACCACCACCTTTGGTTTGGGAATCAGAGCATCTGGATTTTTTAGTCTGGTCTTGTCACTTCCTGTGTGATTTGAAACTCAGTTTGCCCTCTCTAAAATGGACATGAGGGAATAGTGTTAAACTAATTGATCTCCAAGATCCTTTCCAAGAGGGGCTCCTTCTCTGGGCGGGAGGAGATGGCTCCTAGCTCGGCGCCTGAGCGGAGGGGTCCTTACTTGATATGGGCTGCGGTTGGCGACTTGCTGATCTTGCTCATGACTCTGGAATATTCCCTTAGGGCATTCAGGAGGCCGATCTTGGTTGTCAAGAGCTTGTTGTTAGGGATCTGGTAGAGAAGTTGTTCACCTGTGTCACAAAACACCAGGATGAGGAGCCGGGGCAGTGGGAGGGGGGTTCCTGCCCTCCAGGGGATTCCGTCCTACAGTGTAGGGCACCGACTAGGTGTTTCTGGGCTGGGAGGGTAGGAAAATGAACAGGAGCGAGGAAGATGGTCACATGTACAGGAGGGACTGGAGGAGAAATGGAAGGATGGATGGATGTAAATGGATGAATGGGGATGAAGTGGGAAAAGGAGAGAAGAGGCAAGATGGCTTTCCCAAAGGACCATTGTTTGTATGATGGAAATGGCAAGCAAGCTCCTCAGAACAGGGGCTGTTTCCTTTCTGTGGCCAGTGCCCCAGCCTGGCTAACGGGTTTAATGAATGTCGGTTGATTGATCCTCCAGATATGACCCTCATGCCATCATGTGATGTGATAAGCTTCTCAGGGCCAGAGATGATGTCACTTTTACCTCTGCATCCTCGATGCTTAAAACATTTCCTGGCACTCGATTAATAACTATCTGGCTATTGATGGATCGGTACCTTGATGGTCAGACACAATTGCTCTCTAGTCCCAAAGGCACCGGTGCTGATACAGAGTCTGACATGGCTTTTCAGTTTCAGCCCTGGTGTCTTCAGGGCTCCGAGGCTCTTTTCATGATGCCCCGATGCTAGTCGATCATTAAGCGATTGATTAAATACTATCTACCAGGGGTACTCCTATCAACAGTGAAACAGTTCCTGCCCTCAAGGACCTTACTACTGTAAGGGGGCAGGATATGGCAGAAAAGGGAGCCCCAGCTGCCCAATCTAAGGAGAGGGAGTGGGGGCAGCTCAGTGGGGAAGGACTCGGCATTTGCTGTCATTACCGGGTTCATAGACTCTCCTGAGTGGGATAGGGAATTGGCTCCTGACCCAAATTCAAGGGTCCTGAAGAGGACACAAATTGCGGTCACTTGTGGCTCTTTCCCCCTGTGCGGCTCCCTGGAGAAAACTCTCAGGGAATGTGGGCAGGGGACAGCCTTAAGGATGTCCTGGGTTGCTCCCTTGTACCTTTCAAGGTGAGCCAAAGGTGTCAGAGGGTCAGGGATTAATATGCACTCCAACAGGTATGACCTGTCACCCCAGTTTCCCTGTGGGCCTGAAGGATGGCATGGGCACTGCTATGACATAAGACATTGGTCATTGTTGCCAGGGCCTCAGCCTGGCAAACAGATTTGTTTGGGGATGGGGACCTCCCATATTTCTAGATGGGACAGCAGCAGTGGGAAGTGCTGTGTCTACAGGCAGCCATCATCAAGGAACCTTCAGGTGCACATTTTGGGGGACTAGGGGTTAGCTTTATTCTACTTGGCCCCGGAGGGCCCAGCCAGCAGTGGGCAAAACTACAGAGAAGCTCACTGAAAGCTTCCTAACGGGGAGAGCTGGCTTTTCCCTCCCCTCACTGGACTCCTTCGACTGCTCGGCTGGGAAGGTAGGGGAGGATCCTTTTCACTAAGAGCTCAGGCTGGAGAATTATGGGAGCCCCTTCAAGCTTTGAAATTCTGTGGTCCTGAGCCAGAGTGCCAGCTTGCTTGGTCAGCCAGTTGGCTCCTGTGTGCTGTGCATTAATTGCTGGTTATCTGGACTGGCCGGGAGCGAGCATCTGGTTTGGGGAGCCCTCGTCCCCCCTGCCCCCCCTTTTCTCTGGGCTTCACCTTCTCGAAAGGAATAATAGGTGTCCCTGCACTTGGTCTCACACCACTTCAGCTTGTAATCCTCTCGACGGTTGTCATGGATTCTCTGCCAGCCTTTGCTCCGGCAATAGGAACTGATCCTGCCAGGATAACAAGATGCACTGGACTGTTAACGATGCCTTAATCAGCTCTGGGGCCTCAGATTCCCCCGAGAAGCTCTTGGGAAGGCTGACTGACACCTGAAGCCCCGCAGCTGGCCCTAAACCCTGGGGGTGAGGGGGAATGGGAGGAGGAAAATATGGCCCTAAGCCAGCAACTTTTCCTCCTGTTTTTAATGAAGTTAGCTAAGTAGCCTGTGGGCCAGTACCAGGGCAGCTGGACCTGGCAGGTGTGGGGACAGGGCAGGACAAAGTAAGTAGGGATGGGAACCCTGGGATATGGACCTCAATTTTAGGGTTGTCAACATCACCTCGGTGCCCAGACTTTGGCTTGGGGCAGCCAATTACTGCATCAGTCCCTCCTCCCCTAGGGGCCTGTAGGGGCTCCCGGCTCCTCCCTCCCCATCTCCCTTCTTCCAAGGAGATTGCTTACAGCACAGCTCCATTGGTACCCCCGATGTAGAAAAAGGGACCCTGGGAGGGAGGCAGCAACTTCTTTTCTCCAAGGGTGGGCTCTTCTGTGGGGTGTGTATGGTGGGCTTGAATCCCTGAGGCTTCAGTTTTGGTCACAGCTCGTGTTTCTGGGTGGGCAGGGGCACCTGCAAAAACATGACCCAGCCCCAAGAAATGTTACCCAGGGGTTTTCTTCTCCCCTCTGCGGAGAAGTCAGGCGGGTCTGGGGTCTGACGGGAACAAGAAAGCCAACATCGGTCCAGGGATGACTTGAACCCCTGCCCTTTGGAAAAGATCAGGGAAAGAAGTCAGGAGCCCCCATCAGAAGCCACAGAGTCCCAGAGACACAGAACCTTCAGGCCCAAAAGTAGAGCAGGCAGTACTAGGACACATAGTAAATAAACTTATCACAGCATCACAGGCCCTGACCTGGAAAGTACCACAGAGACAGTACGACCCCCTCAATTTTATAACGCCTAGTACAACCCCCTTATTTTACAAAGAGGGAAATTGAAGTTCAGAGAAGGGAATAAACCTGTTCAGAGTCAGAGATTTGATCCCAGATCCTGGGATCTTTTCTCTTGACCAAGCACAAGATTTGAGAGCTGGAAGAGATTTTGTGGTAACTTGTCTAGAACAAATCCCTCATTTTCCTCATGAGGAGCATCGACAGCAAAAGAGACCTTCCTGACACTACTCAGTAGCCAGGCTGGAATCCAAACTCCGATCCTTTGATTCCAAATCTCAGGCTATTTTCTATGAATCGCACTCCCTGGAGGGGAAAAGCTGGATGGCTGCTTGGTGGGGGTAAGGTGATGTGGACACCGGTTCATGCTCTGCGTAGGGAGGAGGCTCTATGACTTTGGGGGTCTGTCTGGGATTTGAGTTCCTTTAGAACTTGGGGACTCAGATACACTCCAGTGCAGGAATTGTTGAACAGGAGGGCAGGAACTTAAAAAATGCAATAACTGATTTTCAATATAACATGGGTCCTTTGTTGGGTCCTTTGTCTCCCCTGTTCTACTTATGGACTTAGAAACATGATCGTGAGAAGAGGTCCATGGGCTTCTCATGGGCTTCAGTCTGCCCAAAAGTTTCAGGAAATGTCCTTCTCCGCCACTGCCTTCCCCCCCAATAAAGGGAAGCCTTGTTCTTGATCGAGTGCTTTTTACACTAACTATTCTGGGGAAAGGTAAGTGATTAGATTTGGAAACACACAAAGGCAATCCAAGATCTCCGGGGATCAGAGACAAGGATAATGAGGAAAACTCCTTGATGGAGGGTGGCAGACTCAAACCGGGCCTGGAAACATCGCAAACAACCTAGCCAAAGGAAGGACATGGAGGGAGAATTCCAAGCAAGTGGTAGAGTGGGAAGGTTGAAAGACTAGAAAGAACCTGACCCATAGGGAAGACAGAGGTAGCAAGTGAGAGGAAAGAGAATTCTAGAGGAAGAGCTTCAGGAAAGCAGGGAATAGACTGGAAGACCTTAAATGTCAGGATAATAGATTTGGACTTCAAACATGAGACACTGGGAGCCTTCAGGAAATGAGAACAGAAATTAGCTCTAACAAATAGAACCAGAAATTTCAGTTTAGGGTTGGGGTTTTGGAGAGCTGAGAGTTATTAAAGGGAGAGAAATGACCCTCTGTGATACCATGTGGGAAGCTGACAAATCCTTGATTTGCTTTAATGAAAATTTTTATTTTTTAAAAGATATAGTGATGGGACAGCTAGGTGGTGCAGTAGATAGAGCACTACCCCTGAAATCACAAGGACCTGAGTTCAAATCTGGCCTCAGACACATAACATTTCCTGGCTGTGTGATCCTGGGCAAGTCACTTAACCCTAATTGCCTCAGGGTAAAAAAAAAAAAGGTATAGTGATGGGGGAAGTGCTATTCTGATGAATCCAAAATCTGATAATCAAGAAGGAACTCTGGTTTCTGAAGTAAAAGAGGTGGACACCTTGGAGTGGGGAAGTGGGAAAGGACCATTTCATCAAAGGTTTTAATAAAGTAGTAGAAGAAAAATGGCATAATTTGATGGCATAGATTTGGGGAAGTGGAGTTCAAAAGATTGAGAGAAATAATAAGAATCCAACCATCAGACAGATATGGATGCACTGGAAATTCATTGGATGAGTCAGATTTTAATAAAGATAAATGAAAACGAAGAGAAGAGGCTAAATTCAAAAGAATAGTACAGTTCTTTAAAAACAGCATCAGGATGACTAAAGTTAGGGAGGGATGAATATTAGGACAGCTAAATAGGGTTTCTTTAGGAGGCAAAAAGAAGAGTCAAAAAAGATGGAGAAGATGATGATAAAGGATATGAAAGAGAGGAGGAGGAAAATGTGTTTTCTCAGTCAAAATGAATCATCTTTAGCATGGGAAGGAGAAACAAAATAACCCCCAAATCAATGAGATAAAAGATGGAGTTCAGCTCTGAGTATGTTCAAGTTATCTGCCACAAACTAACTATATTCCAGGGAATCTAAATATGAAAGGGAAGAGAAAAGGAACAAGTATTAAGTGCCCACTATATGCTGGGTACTTGTGGGTAGGTATTTTACAAATACATGTGATTGGCTGATGGAAGAAGATGGAGAATGAGAGAAGTGCTGATGGACGAACTACAGAAAGGTATTTGCTCTCTTTTTTTTTTAAGAGAAGAGGATAGAGATTCTGTCAACTACAGACAAGGCAAATAATTCCTCTCAAAATTTCAGAACCTGTTATCAAAGGGCTGAATTTCCAGCGTTAGATAGGGGAAGAGGTAACCACTCCAAACCAACATGGCTCTGTCAAGTCATGCCAGATTTTTTGGACTGAGGTAAAACTGTAGAGACAGCATGCCCAAATTGAATCAAATTTTTAGTCTGTCATACTATTCTTGTAGCAACCTAGACATCAAATAGGATTAAGTAATAGGAGGATTATAGATTTAGTCCTTGGTTCACATGTGTAGTGAAAATAAAGACCACCTTGGATAGAGGCCATCTAGACTCATTTCCCAGAGAAAGGAAATGACTAGTTGAGGTCATTGCTCCAAGTACTAAGTAACAATGGTGGGATTTGAATTCAGGTCCCCTAACTCAAGTGTCGGTGTTCTTTAGGGTTCAATGATCAGAACCATCTGTGTGCCAACTTCCAGAGAGATTTCTAGGGTAGCGGTCCTGGGTTCTGTCCTTGGTTTTGAGCAGGTTCACGTTTTTATCAACCACTTGATTGAAAGTGTCTGTCTTACTTGCAGATAATATAAAGTTTTGGGGAAAATTAGTGCCCTAAGTGACATACAGGATCCCAGGTCCATCATCAACAGGCTAGAAACAGATTGAATCAAATTAGGGGGAATTTAACTGGCGTGTAAAGGGGAAATTCTGCACTTTCATTCAGTACTTAATGGGGCACAGCTAGATAAATTTTTCATGAAAAAAAAGATCTTTGTGGAGAGGTTTTGTTCAAGTGATCACGACATGGCAAGACCCAAAATAATGCTCTTCTGGGCTAATGCTAGTTGTATATATAATGTTTACTTAAAATTAGGGAGATTCTCAATAGTCCTTGCACCTTCTGAGCAGTTCTGGAACGACATTTTAGGAAGAGACCAACATGGTGTGAAGTGTGTGTGTTTAGGGGGAGGAGTAGAAACCACAACAGAAAAGATTTAGTTGGGGAATACATCATGGCTGAATTCAAATAGCTGATGAACTGTCATGGAGAATAGAGATTTCTTGTTTTCTTCTTGACTTCATGAGGACAGAACTCTAGGAACAAAAGTTACTACTGATATAGACTCAGTTAGGAAGAATTTCCTAATAATGGCTAAAAGTTGTCTTCTCCCAAAGCAGAACTGGAAATGGTATTTTCCTTCATTCAGAGCCTAGAGGAGCACTGGTCCAAAATACTGTAGGATTCTTGTTCAGGGATGGAATCGAATGGGATGACTTCTTGAAGTCCTGTCTAACTCAGAGGTTTGTGATTCTCTCTGCTCAATGGCCTGGTCAGGGGTGAGAGTGACTTTGGTGATTGGAGTCCTGAACCTATCAACGGCCTGGTCTTCTATGGTGGGGAAAAGCCAATCATATGGAAGAAGTCCTTCTAGCCCTTCCCTAGCAGGGTCTTCCAGGTCTCGACTTGGTTGCAGAGTCTAGTCAGCAATATATATATATATACACACACATATTTCCCCTGAGGCAATTGAGGTTAAGTGATAGTGCTTTAAGCACTTTTATAAATATTATCTCATTTGATCTTTACAACAGCCTTCTGAAGGAGATGCAGTTATTGCCCCCATTTTATAGATGAGGAAACCGAAAGATTGAGAGAGATTATATAACTTGCCCAGGGTCACACAGCTTGTGAATATCTGAGGCAGGTCTTCATGATGATGAATCCACGACTCCATCCTTTAATTCTTTCCTATTTTGCTGAGTCAGTATTCTCGGTCTCAAGTTTCCTCATCTGTGCAATGAAGGTGTTAGACTACATGATCTCTAAGGTACTTTCCAGCTCCAAGTCCTATGACCTGAATACACTTGCTAATGGTATCCCCCTTTCTCTTCCCTCCTCCCCTACTCTATTCCCAACCCCCCGCTGGCTTGTCTTTCTCCATCAGGACACTCAGACATGTGCCATTCAGACATAAGGCTGCACACGACTGGGCTTACACATTGCTCTCCAGCATTAGCGCTTCTGACACAGAATCATGGGACTCGCTCCAACTCCAGGACACACCAATTGGGAGAGTTTCCATGCTGTTCTCCATGCCTTCCTGAATCACTGGCCCCAGGGTCTATCTAGTCTGTTTGCCACCCAACACTCCCCAGGACAAGATGGGAAGGAAGTCCCCTCTCCTCGAGGAGCAGACAGAAATCTCCATGCTTCCTTCTGCTCCTACTAACAGTCACCCCCTTTTTTCTCCCTCTCTTTGCACTCTGGATCTTGACATTCCCTGAAGAATTCATCGCCTTCTCGAGCGCACTTCCGGGGGGTCAATCAGCAGTTACAGACCAGTTTCCACTCGTGTCAAACTCCACCATTACCCCATCCCTTATCCCCTCACACAATTTTTATTATAACGGGGCCGTCCCCATCTCCTAATCCCTAGAAGTATGCTACGGATGATTATCTACACCCCATTTCCCCCCTCACTCCCCACCCTGGGTTATAATGAAATTATGCTAGATGCCATCCTTAATACTTGACCCAGTGTCAGAATAGGGCTATATTTTTATCTCTAGCACTGTGACAGTCAAGGGACTCTCATCCTTACGCCCAGCCGAGAGCACATTTTGCTGCTCCTTCAAGATTGTAATTGGAAGCCAGATGTTCCATATGCAGTAGTAGCTCTGACTTGGACACCCAATGTTTCCTTTCTTTCTCTCTCCCCCCTTTTTCCTATCACTATTAATATAAGTCTCCTACCTAACATTACTTTTCCTCCACTCTGAATAGATTGTACGTATCCAGTTATTTATGTGATACTTCATATATATCCAGTTGTTTACATGCTACCCTACTAAAATCGATGCTTCTTGAGGGGAGAAGCTGTTTTGTTCTTTTCTTTGTAATCTTCCTCCACTCTAAGCTTAGCATGGGACACCTGACATATAGTAAGCACCTAATCATGGATTTAACTGCCCAGATCTAAAGGGCCCTCGAGTTTCTGGCGAGGAATCAACAAGGGTGGTGACTTCAGCTTAGGCTCAGGAGAACCAATCAAAATTCATAACAAGAAGAAACAGTCCTTCCTTCTCAAATTAAGGGATGCGATTTCTCCCCTTCACCCAAGGCTACATCACAAAGATGTAAATGTTATATATAACTATACATATAATATTTGTAATTTGTATTTTTAATATGAATTTTAAAACAAAGAGCCCTCATGCTTTATCAGGGAGGGCCGCCATAATAGCACTTTGGGCCATAGAGAAAACGCTTTTTTTGGGGCTATTCTCAGACCCCAGGGTTATAATGGGATGACTCCCCATCCTCTGACAACAGTAATGTCCTTTAAACTCAGGTGATTCTTAATATAATAATGGGATAATCCCCCTACCACCCACTGACCCCAAATCCAGAATTCTTTATCTTAATTTTCTTTTCTTGTTTTTACTCTTCATTTTCAGTGTCATAATAAAGTTCACTCCTAATCCTCTAGCACTGAGAGGACATTACCTCCACTCTTGAGTGTTGCCTCAATGGGGTTATCCTTATTCTTGACCCAAGCATTATAAGGGAGTTATATCTATCCCTAGTGAATTTCCCCTGATTCTTTGAATTAAAATGGAGTTATAACTAAAATACATATTGTAGTTGAAGGTTTTCAAAGTGTTCTATAAAGATTATTTCATTTGATCCTTATAGCACTTTTGGAAGTAGGTGCTGTTATTATATCAATTTTATAGATGGGGAAACTAAGGCAGACAGAAATTAAGTATCTAAGTCAGGGTTTTAATTCTCAGGTGGTCTTGATTCTATTCACTGAGACATGAGTTCAGCTTTATTCTCCTGACCAGCCTTATAAGTTATCTATCCCCCCCAAATATAACGGGACTATCCTTTTCTGGATCCAAGTATTTATCATCCCAACTGGTACTCCATAGGCCTAATTCTGACTCTTCCTATCCTTAGCCCTGCTCGGAATCAGGGTCCGTAACTTGGAAGGCTTTACCTAAACACCCTATTCCCAAGAGGGAGCCGTAATTAATGTTGTTTTCCAAAAACCATTATGTAACAGCTCCTCACAAAAAACCAAGCTATATATAGCCTTCCTCCTCTGTCTCTCTCTTACACACACAGCAGAACTTCTTCTGAGCCCCAGAGATGTTGATTTTCTCTGCCTTCTGCTATTTTTTTTGATAGGTGGACAGTAGAGAGAGCTGTCTACCCAGAAGCATTTAATATTCAGGCTAATCAAAATATAGTTGCCAGGCAGACCCAAGACAGTTCCAGCCAATCAAGCAGGACATCCAATGCTCATCCTACATCAAGCTCATAAATGAGCCATGCATCCTTTGTTCTGGCTGATTAGAGAGTAGGTGACAACCCGTATCTCTATCTTCTCCAGGGGACAGGTGTGAGACCGGGTGAGACCGGGTCTTTTCACTCCCATGATCCTAGCTCTATCTAGGACCCCAAGGGGCTCTTCTCCTCTTGTTGGTTAAGAGCCCTGCCCCCGGGAAGCAACTTAGACAAATTAGCATTACAACACCGATAATGATGATGATAACTAGCATTTATATACCACTTTTAGGCTCTGCAGAGCACCTGGCATATATATTAGCCAACTCATTCAGTCCTCACAATAACTGGCAGGTAGGTGATAGTATCCCAATTTTATAGACGAGGAAAAAGAAGAGGAAATTTAATTCTTCCTGATTCCAAGTCCTAACACCCAGCTACCTAGGAAGATGATTTTTTGTGGGAATGTAGAGGTGGGGAGAGGTTGGAGAGTGGGGTCTGAATTTGTAATTTCATTGAAATTTTTTTAGATGAAAGAGGCCATTCTTTGCCTCAGTTGCTGTCTGAGCTTAATCATTGAATTGGGTACAGCCTTAGTCAAGCTAAGATATGCTGAATGTTTGTGGCAGGTCTCGTTGTAGTGGCCAGAAACTGGAAACTGAATGGATGCCCATCAGTTGGAGAATGGCTGAATAAATGGTGGTATATGAATGTTATGGAATATTATTGTTCTGTAAGAAATGACCAGCAGGATGATTGCAGAAAGGCCTGGAGAGACTTACATGAACTGATGCTGAGTGAAATGAGCAGGACCAAGAGATCATCATGTACTTCAACAACAATACTATATGATGATCAATTCTGATGAACGTGGCCATCTCCAGCAATGAGATGAACTAAATCAATTCCAATAGAGCAGTGATGAACTGAATCAGCTACACCCAGTGAAAGAACTCTGGGAGATGACTATGAACCACTACATAGGATTCCCCATCCCTCTATTTTTGTCCGCCTGCATTTTGGATTTCCTTCACAGGCTAATTGTACACTATTTCAGAGTCCGATTCTTTTTGTACAGCAAAATAACTGTTAGAACATATATGCTTTAACATACTTAACATGTATCGGTCAACCTGACATTGGGAGAAGGGGATGGACGGGGTGGGGGGCGGGGAAGAAGAGGAAAAATTGGAACAAAAGGTTTGGCAATTGTCAATGTATAATTACCCATGCATATAACTTGTAAATAAAAAGCTATAATAAAATAAATAAATAAAAAGCTAAGATGTTAAAGACCTTAGCTTAAAAAGCCCAAGATCTCCCACTGCATCCAGAGCCACCTCCAGTCTTCCCAGTCTATATCTCACCACTGGACCAGGATGGCACTGGAGAAGAACTGAAAGCAGGTGACCTTCCATCACTTAAAGCCAATTCACTTGCATGTCATGGCATCACTTCCCTGATGTCATGAAATTGGGGAAAATCCAGTAACTACAGGAAAACCTTGAGGCAGAAGCTTGCCAGTCATTTAATACAGCAGATTTGTGGAAAGAGTCACCATCCCAAACGCCCAGCACTCCAGTCTGGCCTCTCACACTTTCTGGATGTGTGAATGCTGAACAACTCATTGTAATTCTCTTTACCTCAGTTTCCTCATCTGTAAAAAGAAGACCCTACCTCACAGGGTTGATAAGGGAATTCAGATAGCGTTTTGCAAATCTTAGGATGCTAGGACAATAAGGATGACAATTATGCTGATGGCGGCAAGGATGACCACATCCTCCATCTCTTGTTCTCATTTTTTTTTTTTTGGATGATTTCAATTCTAAATAGTTGGTGCTTAATGTTTGTCGACTTGACTAAGGACAAATGACAGCAATAATCCGCCAAGGCAAAAGAGGATTGGAGAGGGAGAAAGATGAGAATAGTGAAAGGCCAAATGATTTGCTCAGGGTCATCACGTGGCATGTACATGTCAAAGGAGTAGCTTTTGTCTTCCTGACTCTCTGGCCAGCTCTTTACCTGCAATGGGCACCCTGTGTCTCTGAAAAAATGATATCCTCTCTTCTAAGTACACTAGTAAGCTTCTCCAACTCTGAATTTTGGCTGCCAAAGAATGTCTTACAATGATAACTTAGCTCTTAACACACAGAAGCAAAGCTCTCAAGCTTCAAGGACCCCAGAAGTTTGTGTGTCCCAATCCCTCTCCAGTTACAGAGGAAACTTGAGCATCATGTGGGAAGGGAGCTGTCCAAGGTCACACGGATAATTGTAATGGGCTGAAGCTTGAGTTGATGCACTGAGGTCCCAAGCACGTGAGGCTAAATAGTAATTGGACTATGCTCTATTAATATATGCTTGGAGAAAGAATGGCCCCCGACCATTCTTTGTGCAAGTCCTGATGTGTTGTATGGGAAATGATGATTTTGGTGAGTGGAGAGAGAGGCAGAGAGAGACTGCTGGCCAGGTTCGTGTCGCGGCCGCTCACATTCCTACCTCCATCCCCCTTCACCTCCACAAAGAATAAAAATCAAAGATTTTCCCTTAATCTGAATTCCTGACTCCGGCTGATTTTAAAATACGCGGTCATCACAGATAATGTCTGAGGCAGGAGTCAAAATGAATGAACGATGGCTCCTTTCACATTTCTATAGTGTTTGAGCACTTCTAAAGGGACTCTCTACATAATAATCACCCGGAGATGGCAGGTGTAAATGGGATTCTATCATTTTATAGAAGAGGAAACGGGTACCCAGAGTAGGCAGATTGTGCCCCATTTGAAGTAAATAAATGTTGAGCCTTGAACTCAGCTCTTTCCGACCCGAGGACTCGGGTGCTCTTTCCTATATCACTAATCCAATATCAATGTCTAGGGGTATAAATAAGGTCCCAGCTCATTTACATATTAGTCATTCTTAGAGAAAATACTGAAGACTAAGCAATTTATTTGCCCTGGTCCACATAGCTACTGTCTGTCAGAGGCAGATTCGAAGCAGGTCTTCTCCCACTATATGACCTCTTACTACGACTGGAATAATTTTATATGAGACAGACGGAGGGTCGAGAGCCTGAAAGTCGGGGTGGGGGGAAAGGGCCAATGTCCTCAGCCAGAAGGAAACAAGTTACATTCCAACCCCATCCTGTTCTTGTTCTGATGCCGGTGACCTTCCTCCCTAGGGGTCTGTCCTCACAGGCACCAACTCCAGTCTCTCCTCCTCTCCTGGTCTGTCCTTTAGAACTCAGAAGACTTTTGAAAGCTCTGGGGGTCTGACACCTTCCGGCCAAAGCCAAGGTGTCAGAGCTGTCTGCTTTCACTTCCAAGAGTCCCCTTCTTCTCTTTGATGCTATTGCCCTTACCTTCAAGGTTTTTTTTTTCTGGACCCATGAGTGGATGAGGATGGTGGTCGATTACAGTGTGAGACCTATGTTTTCATCGAACATTCTTCCTTTGCTAGTCTTGGGCCTCTGCCCCCTTTCCCGCCCACTGCGGGAAAGGGGAGGTGTCTAGTCACAATGTCCATAATGATGTCATTTATGACTCCTCAGTCAGTCCATTGTCAAGGGGGGTGAGGGGAGAGGGAGAAGAATCAGCATTGCTTAAAGGGTCTCTTCTTGGAAGTGTTTGATCTCTCCAAGCCCCGGCTCCATCAAATCCCTTCTCTTAGCCTCCCTTCTCTTAGTCTCCCTCTCCTATTCAAAGTTTTTTCCTTCTACCTGGAAACTGGGGAAAATCCAGTAATACAGGAAAACCTAGAGGCAGAAGCCTGCCAGTCACTTAACACAGCAGATTTGTGGAAAAAGCCACCATCCCAAACCCCCGCCACTCCAATCCGGCCTCTCTCAATTCCTGGATGTGTGAACACTGAGCAATTCACTCTTAATTCTCTTTACCTCAATTTCCTCATCTGTAAAAAGGTGACAGTAGCCCCTACCTCACAGGGTGGATAAGGGAATATGTACAGCATTTTGCAAATCTTGGGATGCCAGGACAATAAGGATGACAATTATGATGATGGCAGCAAGGATGACCACATCCTCCACATCTTTATCTTTGGATGATTGCAACTCTAAATAGTTGGTGCTTAATGTTTGTTGACTTGACTAAGGACAAATTGACCTCCTCCTATTATTGTTTATTATTTTCTGTGGATGATTGCGGAGTCAATCAGTCAGACAACATTTATTCAGTATTACATTGCAGGCACTATGCATGCTAAATGCAGGTGGATAAGATCACTGCCTTTTGGAGTTGAACAAAAGCCCAATTCATATTCTCCAAGCACTGATGGAAGCATCATTAGTTCAGCGTCTAGCAGATGAGAGAGTGACATTCATCTCCTTTTATTAACATATGATTTTTTTAGACAAGAACTTTGATTAAAAAGGGAAAGCTGCAAACTGTCTGTCACGCAGTGTCCCCGATCACTGGGGTAGGGATGGTGAGACCACAGGCTCCAGGCTGTGTTTGCCCCATTTTTTCCCTCATTCCCCAGGAGACAGTAGAGCCATAGTACCATGAGAAAAAGGAGGTGGGATGGCCACTCAAGAGAGGCAGAGGGGTACGTGTGCGGAGGGGGTGGGGAATAATGCTATTATTTCTATACCAGATATTAAATTATTTGTACTTTGATATCCTAGATTGGACGATCAGATATAAAATTAAATATATCAGTCTACTTGAATTTTATATTTCATGTTTTTCAGACTAATATCTCAGATGGATAAAATGACTATCTTTTGTAAATGAATAAAAATACCGACCCCCCCAACCCCCCCATAGGCTTAATGGAAGCATCTCTGGGGAAACTCCAGGAGCAGACAGGATTATGGGGACAACATGACCCTTACCCTGTTCCCACATCGCTTTGATTTTGTCCACCTGGCCTCTCTATTTTGAGAGCTGTGATAATATTAATATAATGTTAATAATAGTTAGCATTTATGTGGTGCTTTAAGGCTTGTAAAGTGTTTTGCATATGTTAACTCATTTAATCCTTACAACAACCTTGTGAGGTAACACATTTTACAGATGGGGAAACTGAGGCAAATAGAGGTTTTTGTTTTGTTTTTTTAAGTGATTGCACGAGGTCACACATATTGTGAGTGACCGAATCTACTGGGTCCCCTATTGCCGAGGATGAGGGTGAGGATATAATCCTCTTGGGAAATTGCCATATATCAATTGGGAAGAGATGAAAACTCACCAAATCCTGAGGATTCTTCCTTCATGGTATGTCTCATCGGTCCACGGAGGCAGATTTTGGCTCATTGGATGGAAGAAGTTTCCAACAATTAGAGCTATCCACAAGTGAAATGAGCTGTCTCAGGTGATAGTGATGAGGTTATCATCATTGAAAATGTTCAAGCGGAAGTAGAGCTGGGCCCCATCGGGGATTCCTTCAGGAGATGGAAGGTTAGACTGGCTTTTCCACCTTTGAGATCCTAGCACTCTGGCGGCCACCATCCTAGCCTAGGCCTTCCTCACCTCTCCTGCGGATCGTTGCTGAGCTTCTTCATAATTCGGCTTTCCCTGTCTCCCCCAGCTCTACTCCATCCTGTACATGCAGAATGGACAACGGACAGCTCGATTTCCTCTTTCTCCATCCCCACTCCAAACTTCCCTGACTCCTAGATACCCTTTACGTCATGAAGACCCAACTCCCAGAATCTGAAATTGCAGTCTAGTCCGACCCATCTTCTCGTCTCTCTCTCCATCCCTCCTTCCTTCACTCATCTTCTCCAGGCAAACCTGCTCAATCCCTCCCCCCTTCATGACCTACTCAATTGAGAGCATGGCATTTAAAATGCTTTCTTATTAGAAAACAGCCCATAGAATGTTGGAGGGGATGTGGGAAAACAAGGACACTGATACAGTGTTGGTGGAATTGTGAACACATCCAGCCATTCTGGAGAGCAATTTGGAACTAGGCTCAAAAAGTTATCAAACTGTGCATATCCTTTGATCCAGCAGTGTTTCTACTGGGCTTATACCCCAAAGAGATACTAAAGAAAGGAAAAGGACCTGTATGTGCCAAAATGTTTGTGGCAGCCCTGTTTGTAGTGGCTAGAAGTTGGAAAATGAAAGGATGCCCATCAATTGGAGAATGGTTGAGTAAATTATGGTATATGAACGCTATGGAATATTATTGTTCTGTAAGGAACGACCAGCGGGATGAATACAGAGAGGACTGACGAGACTTACATGAACTGATGCTGAGTGAAATGAGCAGGACCAGGAGATCATTATATACCTCAACAACGATACTGTTTGAGGATGTATTCTGATGGAAGTGGATCTCTTCGATAAAGAGAGCCTTAATTGATCAAAGATGGACAGAAGCAGCTACACCCAGAGAAAGAACACTGGGAAATGAATATAAACTGCTTGCATTTCTGTTTTTCTTCCTGGGTTATTTTTACCTTCTGAATCCAATTCTCCCTGTGCAACAAGAGAACTGTTCGGTTCTGCACACATATATTGTATCTAGGATATACTGCAACCCATTCAACATGTAAAGGACTGCTTGCCATCTGGGGGAAGGGATAGAGGGAGGGAGGGGAAAAATCGGAACAGAAGTGAATGCAAGGGATAATGCTGTAAAAAATTACCCTGGCATGCGTTCTATCAATAAAAAGTTATTTTTAAAAATAGAAAACAGCCCATAAACATGAGTCGCTGTTAGGAAAAGTGCTTTCCATGGAACAACACTCCCTCTACTCCCACATCTGCCGGTCCCATCCAATCCAAAAGCGTTCACTAAATGTGCCGGGTGAGGGGAGAGAGTTGTCCTAAGAGCCAGGAAGAGCCGGGTTTGAGTCATCCTCTTGACACGCTTCTTGAGCAAGTCAATCAGCCTTTTGATATCCTAGGAAACTCTCAAAGAGTAGCTATCATTTATTTATCACCTACTGTGCGCAAAGTGATATAGAAATATCTCATTTGATTCTCACAACAAACCTATGCTATTATCTCCATTTTACAATGTGAAAATAGATGTAAATAGAGATCAAGTGACTTGCTTAAGTTCACACAGCTAGGAAGTGCCTGAAATTGAATTTAAACGCGTGTCTTTAGGACTCCATGCCCAGCATTCTGCACCACCAGCTGCCACTAACTATACATCAAGTTATTACTGATGAGTCTTAGCAGAGCATATTTCTTACTAGAAAAATAGACAGCTAGCTGAATAAATGGATGGATGACGCGGTTAGGGTCCCTTTAAGAAACTATTTCCCATTGATTTGTGATTCCTTTCAGATTGATTCCTTTCAGATTCCCAGCCCTCCTGGTTGACACATATCAGTCCAGGAAGCCAAGGCCTTTGATTCACAAGTCCTGGTCAAAAGCATCCCTTTGAATTCCAATAGGAGATCCGGGCTTGTCCCAGCTCCCATTGGATCTGAGCCGTCTTGGGCTCTCCCAGACCCCACTGGTTCTGATCTGCTCCGATTGTCCCAGCCCTCCTTCTGACTTGTTTGGGTTGCCCAGCCTCCCCACTGGTTCTGACCTGCTCGAGTTTCCCAACCCTCACCAAGACAAGAAGTATAATGAGCTTCCATCAACTGAGGTCTCTGCAGATGGACCTTGGTGACTTATTCAGCTTCCAGGACTTTCTGCTCACCGAGAACTGCATTCTCCATGCAAAACTCCATTTTCCATAGATCTGCCCGCTGGAATAATATTCTTTTCCAGTGCCATCCTGTCTTTACCCTCACCTGTTTCCCTAACCAGACTTTATGTTTCCAATCCCCATAATAAACCCTTTTATCAATCTAGGTTTTCGGGTCTGTAAATTCCTTTACAGAGAGAACCTCTGTGCCACCAGAAGGGAGGCCCCCAAACCCCCTACCCTTGCACCGAATCCCGAGGGGTTGCAGGGGAGCCAAACCTCTCCATTTAGTCCCGAACCTGCCACTAGAACTTATCATTTAACTCCCTGACCACCAGAAACCCTAATCTCATTTTGGTTCCCTAAATCTAAACCTCATCAGATAGATGGATGGACATATGGATGGATCGATGGACTGGCAGATGGAGCAGATGGGTGCTTGGATAGTTAGAAAGATAGATGGGATGGATGGATGGACAGATAGATAAATGGATGGACAAATAGAAGGACAAATGGATAGATATCTGGATAAATGGAAAGATGGATGGATGGATGAATAGAGACAGGTAGAGAGATGGAGAGACAGATAGATGGAGGGATGATGGATGGATAGATGGATGGAGAGTAAAAAAAAATGGACAGACATATAAATCTACAGGCAGATAAGTAGATAAGTAGTATTTATTAAGCACTTAGTATGGGTAAGGTATACTGAATTCTGGGGGTCGGAATATAAGCAAACAAACCCAAGTTCCTGTCCTCAAGATGTGTACATTCTAGTAGGAGAAGACAACCTACAGTAAAAGGTGGGCGTGGGGATGGAGAGAGTGGTTTGAAACCGGTGGCAAAGAAGTGAGTTAAGTAGGTGGAGGCTTGGCTCCAGGCAAGTATCTCCCCCAGAGCTGAGTGGGAAGGAAGTGAGGAAAAAGCCTTTTTAACCAACTTTTGACAAGTTCCACCCCCTCCCTTGACATTTTCTTTATCTTTAAGTGAGCTAATCTCTACTTTTGTCAGTCATGAATTAACAAGGATCACATTTGACTTGAAAATGTCAGATTATGCTCTTGTGTTCATGCTCTAAATTCTATTAGGTTTCCCTTCATGCTCTAAATACCTTTCTTCTCCTTGGATTTGCTTCTACAAATGTCACCAAGTGGAGTGGGGGCTCTCGGGGGGTGGGGGTGGGGGCAGGTTCCCTCTCCCCAGAAGTCTCCAAACAGAAACTGAGGCACCAGTTTGGGTGCGACATGGGGGGGATTCTTGGCCCTTGTTGGATGGCCCCTGGGGCCCTTCGCACACTCTATGTGGCCGACCCTGAAAAGCTTAATCACCAATCGATTCAGTGATGCTCCCAGACACCGAAGGGTCCATGATGTAAAACGCTACCTCCAGAGAGAGCCTCTGATGGGCTCAGAGTCCTCGAAGACTGAACCATAGTCACACATGCACACACACACACACACACACACACACACACGTGCATTGTATATATACATACATGCATATAAACATGTCTGCATATATTTGGAATATGACCAATGCTCAAACATGCTTTGTGTGACTGTGTGCATGTATGTCTGTGTGTGTGTGTGTGTGTGTGTGTGTGTGTGTATATATATATATATGAAATGGATATTTCTTGCCTCTCAATAGGTGGGAGAAGGGCTGGAGGGAGGGAGAGATTTTAAAACTGAAAATTAAAACAAAAAAAAATAAAATAAAAGCTTAAGAAAAAAGTTTTGCTGACCTATTTGTCTATGGCCAACATGATGTTGTTACATCAGCTGAGCTTCCTAATACAGGGGCACACACGCACACTAGGCTTATATACACAAGTATACACATGTGCACATATACAAATACATGTGTTTACACACCTGTATAAGTCTTAGTATGCATGTCTACACAAAATATACATATGCTGTGATATAAACAGACATAAAATGCAAAATGCAACCCAACAACGCACACCTTTATGTACGCATTCACGTGTTCATATACACTCCACTATGTTCACTTTAAACATGTATTTGTGTGCACGTGCTCACACATACAGCAGAGCTATAAAGGTTTACATACACACGTGTCCATTTATATGTGCACATGTGTGCCACACACATGCATATATACATACACCTACCTCCTTATGCACATATAAGACATACAGGTATGTGCAATAAGTATATGCCTACATATACGTATGTAGTTTGCACAGCTGCACACAGAGTATATGAACATATACATGTATACATGCACACATGATGTGCAAGCACATACACCTGCACATATGTACAAGTGCAACATGTGTGTAAATATAACACAAATACATAGACACATTTATGTATACACCTGCAGTGCATATACCTGTGTGTATACACATGTGCACAATACACTTACATGTTCCTACATATCCATGTGCACAATATTTTGATGTACACATAGTACACATACATGCACACACATGTGTGCAATACATACACCATAGGGGTTCACAAACACGTGGTTCTTTTCCTAAACGTGAGTTGTCTAGAACCTTCAGAGGTTTAAGTCACTTAATCCGAGATCCCACAGCCAATAGTTGTCAGAGGCAGGACCAGGGTCATCACAGGCTTCTCTAGTCATGAATTATTAGGATTCTCCCCTCTCCCTCCCTCCCTCTTGACAAGGAGTGCTCCCTAAGTGCCTCTGTGTCCTCAGGGCCTGACACACAGTAGGCGCTTTATAAATGCTGGTTGGATTGGACTTTTGGAAAGTATCACAAACGAGCCGCATCTTCCTTCCCGCACCACTGACACACACACGCCCACTCATAGGCAGCCTCACGAACAGAACCAGCCCCTCTCACAGCCCCGGGTCCGGGGACCACCCACAAAGCCGCAGGCTCGGCCCCACAGGACACCCCCGGATCCATCCCCTCGTCCCTCATTTTGAGGCTCTCCTCAGATCAGGGAGGCTTCCGGTGCCCCCTTGCAGAGAGAGCCTGGCTTGCAAGAGCAAAGTGCCAGCTGGGCAGGGTGGGTGCCAGACATGGTCTTGTGGGGGGTCCTGAGGTGCCAGGAGGGGGGAGGGGAGGTTAAAGGGGTGAAGAGGAGACCCCGAAACTCTGAAAATCCTTAAAGGAGAAAATCTCCTTCAACTCTGCCTCAGTGAGGGACCCGCCCCGAGGACAAACCATTTCATCCTTGTTATCTGGGCAGGGTCAGCTCAGTCCTGAAACTCCCTGAATCCAATTCAAATTCCAGCTCAAACTGAAACCCAGGGAGGAGCCGACGTGGGACTCCCCCACGAGACCCCTTCAGCCTGCAGCCAAAGCCCCCTATCATAAAAGAGCCAAACTAAAACCCTCTCTCGGCAGAGGTCCCTAGTGTGCCGTGCTATGCCACGCCAAGGGCCTCTGCCCACTGGAATATTCTTTCCAGTGCCATCCTCTCTTTTCTCTCACCTGTTTCCCTAACCAGACTTGAACCTTACTTCCAATCCCCATAATAAACCTTTTATCAATCTAGGTTTTCGGGTCTGTAAATTCCTTTACAGAGAACCTCTGCACCGCCAGAAGGGAGGCCCCCAAACTCCCTCTCCTTGCGCCGAATCCCAAGGGGTGCAGGGGAGCCAAACCGCTCCATTTGGTTCCCTGAACCCCAAACCCGCCACTAGACCTTATTTAACTCCCTGACCACCAGAAACCCTAATCTCATTGTAGTTCCCTAAATCTAAACCTTCTCAAGGGTGCTGAGTGGACCTGAAAGCTGCTCTTAGATCCCTCCCCAGAGCCTGGCTCCGTGCTCCGCCCAGCCTCGCTCTGCCAGAGCCCGTCAGACTCCCTCCCAGAGGACTAAAAGGAGGGAGTAGGAGACGAGACTATGTTCAGACACAAACCCCGGATCTGTGATCCTGGCTCTGCAATTTACCTTCCACCTCTCCCTCTTTTATCTTAACGAGGAACGCACACTTATTAAGCACCCACTGTATACCAAGCTCTGGGTGCCTTACAGCTATCTCGTTCTCACCTCAAGGGGACCTTGAGGGGCAGCTATTATTCTCCCCGTTTTATCCTTGAGGAAACTGAGAAAGAACAAGGGGATTGACTTGCTGGGCTCACAGGACTAGGATTTGTCTCAGGCTGGATTCTTCCTGCCCCCAGACTCCCTCCATCGGGCTGACTCTTAGCCATCCTCAGAGTCTGCTCAGCTCCCAAATGCTAGGATTTTTCTCCCTAAGGAACTGCCCACATCGTAGTGAGTGTGCTGTGACCCTCCTGTTTGAGGTCAGTTATAATGAAGGGAAGGGAAGGGTCAGAGCCAGGTGGAAGACCGGGGGGTGAGAAGGGGGCAAGGTGGGTGTGGAGGTCACCCTAGCAAGGGCTGGTCCGGGGGGAGCTCGGCCTTCCCGCTACGGAGAGCTGAGCCTGGCGGGATGCTGAGCGGGAGAAGGTAAGGTCACCTGGCTTTGGGACCACTCGGCTCACTCTCATCCCAGAGACCGGCTGGGAAGACCCTCCGGAGCCCATTCCTCACCAAGCAGACCTTGAACGTGACCCCCAAAGGCCGTGCCTCTCATCTGGGGAATAGGGATCCAGGGCCAAGAGGCTGGATTTGAAGTGAGGAATGCCCACGTTCAAATCCCAGCCTGGTGTCCCACCTAGCTTTGCAACTCTGGGGCAAGTCATTCAATCTCCATGCCTCAGTTTCCTCATCCGTAAAATGGGAATAATAACAGCCAACAAGAGCTTTGTCAAGCAGTTTGCAAACTTTACAGTGTCCCATAAATGCTAACTATTACCATCATCATTTTAGGGAAGTGGAGGGCGGCCAGGTATGGCTATTCTGGGATGTCCCGGGTACGAGGCACGAGCCCTCAGCCCCGCTCCCAACCAGACTCGGCCCAGCCTGTCCCTAGCTGCCGGAGCTGGGTGGGGGTCTGCTCTGGGTTGTGGCCCCGGGGGATTCACCTGTCTCTTGCGAGTTGAGCCCCACCCTTATTCCCCGTCGCTTGGACCGTCCTCGAGATGTGACTTTGCTGGACCGGGATCTCTTGATAGTGGCCGGGCCCACCTTGCTGATGAATTTGGTCCTTATGGCAGTCCCCTGGACCTCCGAGGGAGGAGACTTCACGGGGTGGCTGCCATTTCCACCCCCGCTCCCACTGGGCCGAGCCTTGCCCAGCCGCAGCCGGCCGGGCTTGGAAAGCGATTTGCTTCCTTTCTTTGGTCCAGGGTGGGCCTGGATGTCGATTTTAGTCACGTTTAAGTCATTTGTGCAAATGATGCTCCCCTCCGGCTCCCACTTGAAGGACAAACTTTCTCTGAAGGGCTCTTTTTCGTTCCAAAACATGCCTTTCAAAATGTCCTCGGGGTCGTCGGGGACCGGAGACTGCAGCAGGCTCCTGGAGGGGCAGCTGATCTCGAGAAACGAGTTGCTCGAGGGAGGAAGGGTCATTTCTTCATGTCTCGTCTGCATCTTGGTGGGCCAGCGGCCCGCTCCCCAGTGGCCGCAGACGTTGTCCGAAAGGTAATTCCACTGCCGAGAGACTGGGGAGGACAGGGTGAGCTCACCAGGGAAGGTCTTGGGCTGATTCCCATGGAGGCTGGGCAGAGCCTGGAGAGAGAACACAGGGGAGATCCATCAGCCGCGGGGGGCTGGCCGAGGGCCCAAAGCCCCCGCCCCCTCTCCCCGGCTCTGCCGGAGCCACCATCGGCCCCCTGGGAGGAGCTGCCCAGGCCGGCAGGAACCTGGCCGGGATGGTGGGAACCTGCTCAGGCCGGCGGGAGCCTGGCCAGGATGGCCATTTTTGACTGGGATTCGGGGGCCGGTGACACCGGGGTGTCCCGGGGAGCCAGGAAGGGCTCTTCCGAGCCGGGGAGTGACCCTGGCTCACCGAGCGGGGACAGGCCGGACATAAGCAGGGGAGCAGGGACAGGCCGGACATAAGCAGGGGGGGAGGACAGGCCAGACATAAGCGGGGGAGCAGGGACAGGCCGGACATAAGCAGGGGGGCTCTGGGCGCCGCCCATTCATTCTGCAGGTGGGGAGCCGGGGTTCTAGGTTATATGGACACATATATGCACGTGAGGGGGCCGCCGGCCCCTGATCTCGCCACAGGCTGGGGCCAGCCGGGAGGGGGGGAGCGTGTGGAGCCAAGTCTCCAGGCCCGAGGCTTTCGGGCCTGCCTGGCCCTGGGGACTGGGCTCTAGGCGCCTGGTGGAGCGGGAGGCCGGGTTTGGGGCCATCAGTCACTGGTGTATCTGGAGCACACATCGCCCCGGGCGGGGGCCGCCTGACCTGGCCTTGGCCTTGGCCTGGCCCTGGCCCTGGTCCTGGACCTAGCAGGTGAGGCAACATGGGGCAGAATCAGGCAGGATGGGAATCTAGTGGTGGGGAAGGAGAGGGAGGCTGGTGAGGGAGTGAGAGCTGTGAGCAGCAGCATGCTTGGAGCTAAGGAGTGACTGGCAGCAGGGCCTGGCCAGCTTGGGCTAGGACCCCACCCCCTCACAAACACCCCACCCCCACCCCCCAGCCCAGCCCTGGCAGCTGATTGGCCGGCTGTGCTGTGAGGCCGGGGCCCTGGGCCGGAGGCAGTGGGGGCCCTGCAGAGGCTAGGAAGATTTGGAGAAGGCTGGGACCTCTGGAGGGGGCGGGGGCTCAGTTCTACACAGGACCCACCTGAGATGTCGTTCCTGAAGTGGAAATTTGCAATCTAGAGGTGGGAGAGCTAAAAGGAGGTGAGGAACATTTGGAAGGTCTGGTAACTCTGCTCGGGCGAGAAGGCTGGATTTGAAGCCAGGAAAGAGCCGGCTTCTCCTGGGTCAGGCCATCCCCGGCCGGCACTAGGGGGTTCCCGGGACCCCTGCGGAGTCCAGGGAGCGGGGGCAGAGTGTCAGGGGCCAGCCAGGGGTGCTCCCCCGTGTCCCGGGCTGGGGCCTTGGGAGGGCGGGCCGGGCCGCCCGGGCGGTCAGTCCTGCCTGCGAGCCTGTCGTGGGAAGGGGGCCTGAGGACCGAGGAGAGGACCCCAAAATGCTCTGGAGACTCAGAACTGCTAAAGAACTTAGAGCCAGAGAAGGGGGAGCCATAGAGGCCTCTGGGGGCCTGGATGTCCCACCAGTTCAGGGTGGGTGTGTTCACCACAGAGGAAGGGGGACCTCGACCCTTGGCCTTTTTCCGGCTCGAAAGGAGAGGAAGAACAAGAGAGGGCTGCAGCCCAGAACCTGCCTCTTGGGGAGGGGCGGGCCAGCTTCTGGGGAGGGAGGTCATAATGGCCTGTTGGGCTGTGGAAGCCGGCAGGGCTTCCAGTTTTTCAAGCTTCATGAAAATGGACAAAATCTCTTGGTTTCTTCGCAGTACTCCGCATTCCCAGGAAAGATGGTTTGTACTTGGATGGTCTTTTGAACTTAATAGGATCTATTTAATAGTCACGGGACCTCAGAGGTAGAAGGAACCCTAAGAGGTCATCTCGTTTGTTCTCCTCTCCCAGCCAATGGAGTCATCCCCTGCATAGACACACCTGGATTGGTCAGGAGCTGGCCCTCTACCTGGAGACTCCCAGGCATGGGCAGAGCGACAGAACTATTCCTGACCTGCCGAGGCAAAACATTCCATGGCTGGATGGCTCTGCTGGTAAGTGAAGTCTTCGGGACCCTGATCCTCCGTAACTTGTACCCATTCAGCCCTCTCGGGTCCTCGGGGACCGAGACCAAGCGCACGGCAAGCCAAGCCTTGAGAGGGCCCGGAGGCCCGAGTCTGTGCCGGCCGGCCCGCGGCGGCCCGTCCGGGGCCCAGTCGCGGCTGCGCTCCCCGCGCCGCTCTCTCCAGCATCGCCTTTTTTTTTTTTTAACCCCAGGCTCTGGCCCTCTCCTCTGTCCAAGGCCGTGACCCTCACTGTCCCCACTGACTAGCCCACGCTAGACCCAGCCTCCGCAGGATGGCGTTCTCGGGGCCACGAGGCCCTCCGCCGGCATCCTCCCTATCTGTCTCCTCGCAATCCCTACGGGCCGGGGCGTTGGAGAAGGCCTCGGGCTCAAGCCCGGCCTCTGTCCCGCAGCCTGAGCGACTCTGAGGCTAGTCCCATCCCTCTCCGTGGCCCCAGGCAGGGTCCAAAGGTACCAGGTACACAGAAGGTGGTGACCTACCCTGAAAGAGAAAGTCCTCACCACCTCCTAGGAGCTCAGGGATGCCACAGAGATAGCGGTAAATTCATCCAAAAAACCCCCAAAAAGCACAACCCCCCACAAACAGCAAAACCCAAAAAGCCTCCCCAGAGCCCAATCCCTTCCACAATCTGTCTGAAGCGGGGCGAGCCTCTGAGCTCAGTTTCATCTTCTGTAAAAAGAGGGAGCCGACCAAGACGGTCACAAAAGTCCCTTCTATTTTCAGAGCCTCTGACCAGCTGAGAGAACATTCTCTTCTGAACGGCAAACAGTGGCTCAGAATTCTCGACAAGCTTATTTCTCGGATCTAAGACATCAGAGCTCCTTGGGACTCTGCTTCCATCTCCCCCGCCCCGACATCTCCCCTCTATGTCTCAGCATCCCTCGTTACTCCAGGACCACCGGGTCCTCCCCCTTCTAACCTCTCCACAAGTCCCCCCTTTCTCCTGACTCGAGATGCCCCCTTCCATGGGCTAGATAGAATGGGGAGCTGGGCCAGAGTCCGGGATGAGGGGTTGCTAACCTTCTCTGGGAGGCTCTAACGCCCAGGTAGGAAGCAATTCAGCACGGATGGCTGCCCCTCCCCAACCCCGTTCCTTCAGCTGGCAGCTGGCTGGGCTTGCTAAGGCTGGTGGCCAGGGAGAGAGACCTGCCCCTCCTGTCTGAGAATTAAAAGGCACCGGCTGCTCCCCGGTGAGCTGTCCTCCCTGAGAGCGGATGTCTTCACTGGGGCTGAAACTGGGATCCCGAACCCTCCGGCTGCCACGGCACCGGGTCCTTGCGCTTGCCTGGCAGGGCTCACAGAAAACCCTCTGCCTGGTAAACAGCAGCTGGTAGCCTAGCAACACTAGCAGTCACCATTGACAGCTACAGTGGGGCCAAACACTCCCACGGTGCCCAGATGTGGGTGGCGGGGATGGGCTGGCACGGGGTGATGGTACCAGGTCTGCATACCCGGGCATGGGGGGCAGGTGTGAGGACCCAGAATTCTGGCTCGGGGACACATTTAAAGGCACCCCCACTCTACGGCTGCTGGCATTCTCCTCTCCCTTTGATAGCTAAAATCTCTTTCATGGAATCACCTTTTTAAAAAAAAAAAAGAATTTTTGTGTGTATGGGACACTGGGCAAGTCACTTAATCCCAATTGCCTCAGGAAAAAAAAGTAAATTTTTTTGTGTATGTGGCTTTAGACAAGTCACTTAATCCCAATTGCCTCATCAAAAAAAAAAAAAAAAAAGAATTTTTTTGTGGGCAAGTCTCTTAATTTCAATTGCCTCAGCAAAAAAAAAAGAAAGAAAGAAAAAAAGAAAAGAATTTTGTGTGTGTGACTCCGGGCAAGTCATTTAATCCCAAATGCCTCAGCAAAAAAAAAAAAAAGAAAGAAAGAAAGAAAGAAAAAAAAATTTTTTTGTGTGTGTAACTCTGGGCAAGTCACTTAATCCCAATTGCCTCAGCAAAAAAAAGAAAGAAAGAAAAGAAAGAATTTTTTAAATGTTGTACAAGGCACCCATGATCGATTAGCAGATGGGAGTCCTTTTGTACCTTCCTTCTGTGTCTTTCCTATAAGCCATGGATAGTTGTGAAGCCCTTGCCCTTAGCTCCCCGCCCAGAGCTTGGAGACACTTGTCCCTATCATGGCAATGGAAAGCCCAGGCCGGGCCCCAGTCAGTTATTGTTTGCCCTGAGAGAGAAGGACGGTAGGTGATGGGAGAAGGAACACTGAACAGAGAGAAGGGCTGGAGACAACAGATGCTCCTAGAAAGATTTGGAGGTTGTGGTGGAAAGCGAGCTAAACGTGAATCAGCAGTGGACGCGGCTGCCAAGAGAAGGGCGGGCTCTCCATCTGGAGGGCTGCGCTCGTCTCCAGGGACCCCTTTTAGGGACGATGACGACAAGCTGGAGAGCGTTCCCAAGGGGAGGGAGGGGATGGTGGGGGGCTGGGAGGCTGGCTGCCGCCATCTTGGTCAGAGGAACTTGGGGCTGGTTGGCCTGGAGAACAGACCCGGTGGCAGTGGGAATGGTCCTGGGACGGGATGGCTCTTCTCCAGCATTGGGAAGACTTTCATTGTTAGACGCATTAGATACTTCTTACTCTGGGGGAAAGACATGGGGAAAGCTTGGAGCAAACAGGGACTTACAGAGATTTCAAGTGGATATAAGGGGAGGCCTTCTAACAATCAGAAGCAAGTTTCCCAGGAGGTGCCCTCTTAGGTAATCAGGGTTAAGTGACTTTTTCCAGAATCACACAGTGTCTGAGGTTGGATTTTAAGTCAGATCCTTCTCCTGACTCTAGGGCTAGTACTCGATCCTCTGTGGTACCCACCTGTCCCCCATCCTCTCCCATTCCCCATCCCCTTCATCCTCACCTCCACTGTCCTATTTTCCCATCTTCCCATCCTCTCAGTTCATTACCCCTCCTCCATGCACCCCCTCTCCCATCATCCCATGTCCGATTCCCCAATCCTCATCCCTCTAAAACCTTCAATTTTGAAAAGAGAAATCAGACCTCTGTATCTGAAAGGCTCCTGGTTGGGACCCGAGTTAGGTAAGGCTCACGGGCAGCCTCCCCTTCTGAAGCAGGAGGTCTTCCCCTGCTGCCCTCAAACGACCATCTTGAATGAGCTACTCATGGACAGTGTCCTAGAGACTCCAGGTGCTCTACCCACTGCCCCATCCACCCTTAGACTGTAACCTCCTTGAAGGCAGGAACTGGTTTTTGTTTTTTCTTCCAATCCTTAGACTTACCGAGGCACTTGGAACAGAGGGTGCTTAATAAATGCCTATTGATTTAATTGACTTAGAAGTAAAACGTATGACTGTTTTTTCTATGTCCCTGGCGCCCGACATATAGTAAGCACTTAATATGTGCTTATTAATCAGTTGTCGGAGAAGTGTGCAGTTAACAAAGCGTAATAGTTTTCCTGTTAATGGTGTTCCCTGTTCCCCTCTGCCATCTCTCCATCCCTTACTCTCTCATCCTCCACCTGCCTCCTTCTCATCTCCCCATTTAGCCACTTCAAACTAACCCCTCTCAGCCTCCTTTCTGTCACCCCTTATCCCTCATCCCCGGCTTGACAACTTGGAGTCAGGGGAGACCTGAGTTGGAATCCTCCCTCGGATACTTACTAGCTGTGTAATTCTGGGCAAATCATTTAATCTCAGTTTTCTCATCTAAAAAATGGGGATAATGACAGCATTTTCCTGTGTTATCATGAGCATAAATGAATCAAGGACTTGGCAAACCTTAAAGGGCTACAGAGATGCTAATAGGATTCTGAATGCAGATTGAAGCATTCATTTTTTTTTTCCTTTATTAGCTTAGGATTTGGGAGTCTGCATTTTCTTTTGAAACATGGTTCATGTAGAAATGTTTTACATATGAAATTGCTTGCCTTCTGGGGAGGGGGGGAGGGAGGGAGGGAAGCAAGGGAGGCAGAGAATTTGGATCTCAAATTTTAAAAAAACCACGTTAAGGGATCTTTTATTCTTTCTATTCTTTTGTCTGATCATCCTTTCCTAAGATCTTCTCTCTGCTGTCCTCTCATTCAGCTTTCCCCCTTTATCCCATCCACCACTTCCAGGTTTCCTCCACACTACCCAACTTACTCTCCAGCTCCCGCCCTCATGCTCCCCTTCCCATCCGGTCCCCAACCTCCGAAACCCAAGTTTTTTGGCCTTCTTGTACCTCTCTGTTTTTTCCATTCCAACCCACCGTATCCAACTACCCATCTCTCCTCAAGGTTTTATCTACCCAAGGGGTAGAAAAAAGGAGTCAGCTAACTCATCACACATTGACTTAGTTTTAATAATGAGCTTTTTTTTGATATTTTAATTTGGTGTAAGTATTTCCCAATGGAAGATTTCGCTGAACTGATGCAAAGTGAAGTGAGCAGAACCAGGCGCTCATTATCCACAGTAGCAACCATCTTGCACAGGGGATCAGCTGCGGATCCCTCAGCTCTTCTCAGTGATTCAAGGATCCCAGACAATTCCAAAGGACTCGTGAGGAAAACGCCGTCCCCCTTCAGAGAGAGAGAAGGCATGGAGTGTGAATGCAGATTGAAACTTACTTTTAAAAACATTATTATTCAAGGTTTGGGTTTTTTTGTTTATTTGCACTGGGTTTTCTTTCCCCTCGCGGCTAATGGGAAAATGTTTTGCATGACTTACATACACACAAATCTATTTATTTATATATTATATAGATTTATATAGAGATAGATAGATAATTACTTGTCTTCTTAAGGAAGGACCAGGGGAGGAAGGCAAGGAGAGAATTTGAAACGCAAATTTAAAAAAGAACGCTAAAGTGTTCTGTTTATATGGAACTGAGACATTTAAAAAAATTTTCCAATTACATTTTAATCTGATTTGGGCAACACTCAGGAGTGTTTGAAGGGATGCTTGAAATTTGTGATTAACTCCAATTATTACATGTCTTTTTTGTGTGCTCAGCACTTAACACAGCTCCTGATACACACAGAAAGCACTTCCTATCCCTCCCATCCTTTCTGTCTTTTTAATTAGTTCTTCAACATTGCCTTTGGGGAAAATAAGGCCATTGACCGCCCTGTTGTCCCAAAAAAACTTGTGGTTTCCCAGACGAGAACTCCCTGGGCTGGTCACCAGTCCCCTATATGTACATCTCCCTTATTAGAATGTAAGCTCCCTGAGGGTTGAGGTTTTTGTACCCCCAGCACTTAGTATGGTGCTTGACATGTCATGAGTGCTCAATAAAGGCAGTCATTCCTTCATCCATCCTCTCATCTTCCATATTACCACCCTCATCACTCATTATCTATTCTCCATAGTCCCTTCCCCTTCTTTTTTAAAATTTCTTACCCCCATCCCTTATGCCCCACCCAATCTCTTATTTTCCTTTTTTTTTTTCCTCCTGAAGCAATTCGGGGTTAATTGCCCACGGTCACACAGCCAGGAAGTGTTACATGTCTGAGGTCTGATTTGAACTCAGATCCTTCTGACTTCAGGGCTGGTGCTCTGTCCACTATACCAACTGCCCCCCCCATCTCTTATTTTCTATCCTCCTCCTACTCATTCTTCCATATTCCCATCTTCACATCTTTCTATTCATCTTCCCATCCCCTCATCCTCTCATCCTTCCTTTTGCCCTCCCCTTCATCCCTCATTTTCTGTAACTCCATCTACCCATTTCATCATCATTCCCTCTTCCTATCCTACCATCTAATATTTCTCCATCCTCCGTCTTTCAATCCTCCATTGGCTCATCTTCTTTATTCCTCACTTTCCTATGACCCTATCCATTCACCCTCTCTTCTTCCATCCTTCCATATTATTTTTCATTTATACCCTTCCCCCTTCTATCCGGATATTCCTTATTCCCTTCATCATCCGTCATTCTTCTATTCCTCTATACCCCTCCTCCTCCCATCCATTCTCCTTCCATGGCTCCCACCCCCTCAGTCATCTTTGAAAAGAACAGATCAAATTTCTGTCTCCGAACTCGGCTTGGAAAGCTCTTGTTTGGGATACGTGCTATTACAAGGCTCAGAGATTTCGGAATGAACTTCAGCGGTCTTTTCAGATCTTCATTTATTGTCTCTGCTGCTTGGGCAGTGACAGCTGAATTATGTGTCTCAACATCAATCAGGGCTTCTGAAGTCAGAGCTGTCTCCGAGTCAGAATCCGACTTTCACAGCCCCCCACCGCAGCCCCCTTCTTGTGGGCCAGACACGAACGAAAGGTCAGATGGGAGCTGTGAGACCGAGACAGCCCCAGGGGTAAGTGACCTGAATGCTAATCACGGCACCTGGAGACAGCGGCAGCAAAGGCTGGAGAGTCCCCAGTTCCACAGCCAGGGCCCGGGGGATACATGGGGAGAGACTGGGGGGGGTCTCCTCTTCATTTGTGTGACCTGGCAAATCACCTAAGGGACACCTGATCTGATTCAAATCCCAACTTAAGTCATTCAGCCTCATTTTCCTTACCTGTCAAAGCAGGGTTGGGATGAATAACCTCCAAAGTCCTTTTTGGCTCTAAATCTGTGATTTCTGGGATCCCTTTCTCTGATTTGGGTCCTCTGTGGGAATTGGAATCAAATCACCTTGTCAAGCACCTACTACTATGGGCTGGTATCATTCTTGGCACACAGTAGGACCTTAATAAATGCACACTGATGGATTGCCAAGCACTGCTCTAGAATCTTGGGGATGTGAAGACAAAAATGGTCCCTAAGTCTACCTGGGGGGTTGACAGAAATTATGAGTCACCAGTGGGGGTGATTCAAGGCAATTCCTATAGACTTGTGATGGAAAATGCCGTCTACCTTCAGAGAGAGAAAAATATGGAGACAGAATGTGGATCAAAGCATAGGATTTCCACCTTTTTGGTCATTGTTTTTTCTTTCTCTCATTTTCTTCCCCTGTTTTGATCTGATTTTCCCGCACAGCATGACGAATATAGAAATACGTTCAGAAGAATCGCACATGTTTACCCTATATTGAATTTCTTGCTGTCTAGGAGAGGAGGAAGGGGGGGGAGCAGGGAGGGAGACAAAATTGGAACACAAGGTTTTGCAGAGGTGAATGCTGAAAACTATCTTTGCGTGTACTTGGAAAAATAAAAAGCTATTTAAAAGAGATTACGTGGAGGGAGAAAGCAATAAAATTTGGGCAGCTCAGAAAGCCTCCTTGAATCTGATCCTTGAAGGATTCGGAGAAGCAGAAGTAGGGAGGGGAGGTTCTAGGTATGGGGCATTAGCTCCAATATAAGGAGGGGAAAACAAGGCCTTTTTGATCTGGCCAAGGCCTTTCCTGGAGCAGGATGTAGGATTTGAACTAAAGTCTCCTTATTTCCCATTTATAATTTGACCAGCATTCATTAACGGCTTATTGTATACCAAACACTAGTGAGGATCCAAAGAAGGAAGCAGTTCCTGTCCTCAAGGGGCTTACATTCTAGTATTGGATGGAGATGTGAATACAAAAGCCATGAGAAGTAATTGGATAGGCCGTGACATTCAGGGAAATTGGGAAAAGTTTCCCTTTAGGAAGGAGAATTTGAACTGATCGCTGTAAGGAAATAGGGATTGTAAGAAGTCTTGCATTGCGCAGATTTGGGGAAGTTACATGGTGGAATGGGCTCGGGGCTGGCGTTGGAGTCACAGGACCTGAAATCAAATCCCATATCTGTCGTGTAGGGGTCGTATGGTTCAAGCAAATCATTCAATCCCTCTGGGCCTGTTTTCCTCATCTGTAAAATGCTGACACCGGATTGGATTAAAATCCCTTCTTCCAATTTTGGATCAAATAAAAGCATTTATTAAGCACTTACTGTGTGCTGTGTACTTGGGATAGGAAAAAAAGCAAAAAAAAAAAAAAAGTCCTTGTTCTCAGAGAGCTTACATTTTAATAGGGGAGACAATGTATCCTTGACCGATTTCTTGATCTGATTCCATGACTGAGGGATCTGGAGGCTTTGCGGGAAGTCTAGTTGGCTGCTACAAGCAGGTCTGGAAGAACTCAGAGGGTTCCCTGGGAGAGTTCTCCAGGCTGGCTGGCTGTGAGGGACACCAGAGACCTCCCAGCAGGGCCATGATGAGGTTAGTAGTTTTTCCCTCTGGATGGCCCAACACTGGAGGACTTATTGGAAGCTTGCACATCAATGGCACAACACTTCAAGTTCAATGGATCTAAGACAGAATCGACCATCTTCCCTTCTGCTGGGTCCTTCAGTGGGGAGAATTCTGGGCCTGGAGTCAGGAATTCTTGAGTCCAAATTCAGCCTTCCTACTTCTGTGACCTTGGAAGTCACTCAATCTCCATCTGCCACAGTTTACTCATCTGTAAAATGGGAAGAGTAATAGCACCTGCTTTCTAAGCATCATTTATAAAGTGCCTGGCACACAGTAGGCATTTAATAAATGCACGTTCCGTTCCTCTTCCCTCCCTCTCTGCCTTCATATTCATCCTGACATCTCTGACCATGACCTCGCCACTCTCCCAGGCACCCAGACCTGAAACCCTGAGTCACTTCCTCTTCCCCCATCTACCTCATCCAGCGAGTCGCCAAGTCCAGCCAAGCTGACCTCCCAGTTTCTGCCACGCTCTTCTCTGTCCAGCCCTCTTGCTTCTGCCCCAGTGTCAGGTGAACTGTTCCTAAAGCTCATGTCTAGAAATGTCACTCTGGGTTTCCCAAGTCTTAGTGCAGAGGATTTCAACTCGGGGGTCCCTAAAGTAAGTTATTTAACCCATCTGGGCTTTAGTTTTCTCATCTGTAAAATGGGACAGTCGGTCTTAGTGGACCTCTGATGTTCTTTCAACTCTGATCAACGCCAGTAAGATCCATTGTTCTCGGAAAAATAGCTCGATCCCTTGTCCTGGCATTCAAAGCTTCGCTTTTCAGCCGTGGCTCTCATGCTGCTTCCTCCCTTACCCTAAGCCTCGGACAAGCTGGGTTCACTCATAACTTAAATCCTGCAAGTCTCTGTACCCAGAATGCATTTCTGCCCAGAATTCTGCCCCTTGGGAGGAAGATTCTGTCTTCCATTAGAACGTAAGCCTCCCGAGGGGGAGGGATCTCCGTTCTGGCTGGCGTCGGGTCTACCTCAGTAGGATTATGGAGAGATCTGTGATTCCGTTGGCAGAGAGAACTCCAGGAGAGGGAATTCTCTCCCTAATGCAACAACAACAACAACAACAACAATAACAATAACAGATATAGCTACATCTGTAGAGCTTCAAGATCAGCGGATCACTTTTCATGCCTTTTCTCATTTGGATTTTACAAGTCTGTGAGGCAGCCGGTACATCTGTTATTGTTGGGATGGGGATTTGAACCCGAGACTCCTTTTTTCATGCCCCCGATCTGTTGTCCCCACACTTTATATTATCTTCCTGCACCAGTCCTCGAACCCGCGTTGCTGATGAAAAACCGAAGCCCCGGAATAACAGACTCCGCCCCCTTCGGTGAGCAGCGGTTCCCATTGGCTACTCCGCCTGCCACGACCCAGCGCATCCAGCGAGGCCGCAGGTCCTGGCTCCGAGTCTCTCCCGCCCGGGACAGGGATGCTGAGCAGAAGGCGCCCAGGGCCCCCGTCCTTCCGTCCCCGCGGCTTCCTTCAGTGTCTCCTGTTAGGGGCAGGGGGGAACTATGGGAAATTAGGTCCGCGTCTGTCCGAGGCTCGGGCCCCCCTCTCCATCCTGGGGCTCAGTGCTATCCCAGCCCGGCCCAGCAGGTGGCAGCCCACACGCCAACCGCGCCTCCCCGAGCTGCATCTCAGAATCCTCCTCCCAATCTTGCTGCGGGAAAATCCTGGGCGAGCCCCAGTGTCCCCATGACTCGGCCATGGGACGATTCCCGAGAAAGGGGAGCTCGCTGCCCGCGCCGAAGCCTGAGGAAAGGGGGGATCTTTAGGGTCCGAGTCTGAGGGGATCCGGTTGCCAGGGAGGCTGGGGACACCAGCCTCTGGGCCCCGAATTAAACTCTACATTTCCGTGTCATTTATGAACCCGAGGCCCTGTTCTTTGTCCTGGGAGCAAGGTTTGCCTCTGCTGCGATCCCTCTCCGGGCCCGTCCTCCCAGCCAGCCCTGGAGGAGCCTCGGGAGAGGCCCCTCCGACCTTAACTCCCTCCCCGACTCCTCCCCATCCCCCAGAGAGGCTCAGGTTCCAGGTCCAGCCCCAAAGCCTGATGCTGTTGCCTGGGGTGGGGGTCAAGGCAGGGAGCGGTAGGCCAAGAGCATGGAAGCTTGGCCTTCTGCCTCCCGGAGGCCGTCCCAGAACAGAGTCTCAGGGGCCGTCCCCGATCTTCGGCTTCCTTGGGCCTGGGTTTACTGCAAATGAAGGGCTGGAGTGTGAGGTCCCTCCCAGCTCTGCGCAGGACTGGGTTTATGAGCGGGTCAGCACGGGGGTCAGGGAAGCCTTCGGCCCTCGCTGTTACATTCTAGCCTTGGATCGTTGTCTCTTCTGCGGAAAGAGCCGTTCCAGGAAACGATCACACGTCACTCATCTGGGAGGACTTGGCGCCAAAAACTCGGAGAAAGGCTCCAGACGGCGGAACCTGGGGCCGTCCTCCCTCACACTGGGACAGCCCGAAGTCAAGGCCTGGCAGAAGTGCAACTAACAGGGGCCCAGGCCCAGCCGGGAAGGGCTCAGGCGGAAATGCCTCATGGGGGCTCCATTGGGAAGGGGGAAGGGGCTGGAGGCTGGTCTGCTTGGCTCCCGAGTGGCACGGGCTGCTCCAGTCTCCACTTCCCTGCAGGCCAGCGTGTTTGCCCAATGGGCTCTGCGCCCACTTGGCCAGGCTGGCACCAGCTTCCTGGGAGGGAAAGGGGTAACATGCTGTCCTCCCTGGGAACAAAACTCCCCGAGACAATCTGTGCCTCGCCCTGTGGGCGATCTGACCCAGCTCTGCCTGGCTTCTGGCTGGGCTCTGCCTTCTTCACTCACCACCCCTGCCCCTACTTGTCCCCCTACTTCCTGCTCCCAAGTGAGTCAAGTGTATGGAAGAATATTTGCACCTACTCTGATCCCCCCCCTCCCTGTGCTCCAGTGGGCCTGGGGCCTCTGGGAATGTCTGTCACCCTTTGGAACTACCTGAAGCCTTTGTGCTTAGTGAGTTAGAAAAGGGGTGTGTGTGTGTGTGTGTGTGTGTGTGTGTGTGTGTGTGTGTGTGGTTTTGTACTTATTCACTTGCCAGAAATGAGCTGACTCCCACTATGATACATAGACGTTTCCAGAAGGGGCAACACCACCCCCTGCTTCTCCCCCTCCCCAAACAAAAGGGCTGCTCTTAGGAGGGGAGAAATGGAGGGGGGGAATGGAGAGAGAGAAAGAAAGAGACAGAGACACAGAGAGAGAGACAGAGAGACAGAAAAAGAGTGAGGGGGGAAGGAGAGAGAAAGGAGAGAAACAGAGAGAAGGAATGAGAGGGGGAAGGAGAAACAAGGAGAGAAATAGAGAGAGACAGAGACAGAGAGAGACACAGAGAGAGACAGAGAGAAAAGGAGTAAGAGAGGAGAGAGAAGAGAGATAGGGAGGAGAGAGAAAGGGGAGAGACAAAGAAACAGAGACACAGAGAAAAGGGAAGAGAAAGGGAGGGAGAAAGATAGACAGACAAAGGGACAGAGAAGAGAAAGGGGCAAAAAAACAAAGGAATAGGGACAAAGAGGCAAAGATGAAAAGAGTGATTGATCTCTGAGAGTAACAGAGGTGAAGAGAAACTTGGAAATGACCAGAGGCGGAGAGAAAGAAACACACAAGGAAAAGGGACAAAGACAAGGAGACGTGGAGCGCAAACCGGAGCGCTGAAACCCAGGCAGAGGAAGGGCTGGCGGCAGCACCGACCCACGGCCCCGGCCCAGGGAGGGAGAGAGCACGGCCGGGGGAGACGGCCGGGGAGAGGCGCAAAGGGCTAGAAACAGGCCGGGAGCTCAGGAAGGGAGAGGGGA
>NC_067400.1:611381042-611541042 GCF_016432865.1 Antechinus flavipes
CCATTACATTCATTTTCCTTTCCTAAAGCACAGGAATGACCATATTACCCCATACTCAATACACTCCAGTGGCTCTCCATTACCTCCAGGATCAGATAAAAAATCATCTGTTTGGTGTCTGAAGCTCTTCATAACTTAGTGCCCTTCTACCTTTCCAGGTTTATACTCCCCAACTTCAATGTAGAGACACTGGTTTCTTGCCCTTTCCAGGAGAAAAATGCTCCCCACCCCTAAGAAAGGAGCTTAATAGCTATTTACTGATTTGTATTGAATGATTACAGAGAATTTTGTTTCCTCTTTTTACTTTATTTCAAAAATAATCATAGTTTTTTATTTTTCAAAATACATGCAAAGATTGTTTTCAGCATCCTCTCCTTCAATGTCTCTCTCCTTCTCCATCTCTCCCCTCCTACTAGATAGCAAGTAATTCAACATAGGTTATACACATACAATTCTTCTAAACACATTTCCTCACATATTATGCTGTGCAAGAAGAATCAGATCCAAAGATGGACAGAAGCAGCTACACCCAGAGAAAGAACACTGGAAATGAATATAAACTGCTTGCATTTATGTTTTTCCTCCCAGGTTATTTATACCTTCTGAATTCAATTCTCCCTGTGCAACAAGAAAACTGTTTGGTTCTGCACACATATATTGTATCTAGGATATACTGCAACCCATTCAACATGTAAAGGACTCTTGCCATCTCGGGGAAGGGGTGGAGGGAGGGAGGGGTAAAATCGGAACAGAAATGAATGCAAGGGATAATGCTGTAAAAATTACCCTGGCATGCGTTCTATCAATAAAAAATTATTTTAAAAAAAAAAGAATCAGATCCAAAGGGAGAGAAAATGAGAAGAAGAAAAAAAAAAAAACAAGCAAGCAAACAAATAAACAACAACAACAAGGATGAAAATATTATGTTATGTTCACATTCAGTCCCCATAGTTCTTTTCTGGATGCAGATTTTTTCATCTCAATTATATTGGAATTGCCTTGAAGGAGCTCATTATTGAAAAGAGCCAAGTCCATCACAGTCCATCACAACATAATCTTGTTGTTGCTGTGTACAATGTTCTCTTGGTTGTATTCGCTTCACTTAGCATCGGTTCATGCAAGTCTTTCCAGGCTTTTCTGAAATCATCATTTTACATAGAATAATAAAGCCAGCCATTCCCCAACTGATGGGCCTCCACTCAGCTTCCAATTCCAAAGAGGTTTATTAGCAAAACTATTTACCCCGATCTATAAAAAACAATGTCTTCTTTACCAGCGGATTAATTAGCATTTGTTTTGCTCCTATTATGTATCTTCTCAGATAGAATATAGAGAAGTAACTTAGTTAGTTCCTGGAAACTATTCAGAATCCTGTGATTCCCTTTTGCAATCATAAAGTGATTGGGGGAGGGAGAGGACGCATGAAGGAGGACCTTCAGTACATTTTGTGCAAATATAACACAAAATGGAGTCTGTTGTGTTCTCCCCAAAATCTGCTTCCAATAAAACACTTGGTAATATGCTTGGATTCCATATAAAACCTTTCCGTGGGAGAATTTATACTCCATTGGCAGAGTTTGACAGCCCAGAGTCACCTCAATTAGATGTCAGTAAGGACCTTAACGTCCCTTAAATCCAATTCGTCCAAAGTCAAGATACTCCATGATGTCACTGGTCTTCTTTGACAATGAAGGAGGAACAACGACAACGGTGAGACTTTTTCTTTTTTTTTTCTTTTTAAAATTTTATTTAATAATAACTTTATATTGACAGAATCCATGCCAGGGTAATTTTTTACAACATTATCCCTTGCACTCACTTCTGTTCCGATTTTTCCCCTCCCTCCCTCCACCCCCTCCCCTAGATGGCAAGCAGTCCTATATATGTTAGATATGTTGCAGTATATCCTAGATACAATATATGTGTGCAGAACCGAACAGTTCTCTTGTTTCACAGGGAGAATTGGATTCAGAAGGTAAATATAACCCAGGAAGAAAATCAAAGATGCAAATAGTTCATATTCATTTCCCAGTGTTGTTTCTTTGGGTGGAGCTGCTTCTGTCCATCATTTATCAATTGAAACTGAGTTAGATCTCTTTGTCAAAGAAATCCACTTCCATCAGAATACATCCTCATACAATATCGTTGTTGTCGAAGTGTATAATGATCTCTTGGTTCTGCTCATTTCATTCAGCATCAGTTCATGTCAGTCTCTCCAGTCCTCTCTGTATTCATCCTGCTGGTCATTTCTTACAGAACAATAATATTCCATAACATTCATATACCACAATTTACTCAACCATTCTCCAATTGATGGGCATCCATTCAATTTCCAGTTTCTAGCCACTACAAACAGGGCTGCCACAAACATTTTGGCACATACAGGTCCCTTTCCCTTCTTTAGTATTTCTTTGGGATATAAGCCCAATAGAAACACTGCTGGATCAAAGGGTATGCACAGTTTGATAACTTTTTGGGCATAATTCCAGATTGCTCTCCAGAATGGTTGGATTCGTGGTGAGACTCTTTCTTGTAGGAAACTGGAAAATACATTGGTAAGTGCAGCAATGATGGTTTGGTGGTATTATTTGTCCCGATCTTACTTGGAAATTGTTGCCTAAATGTATCTCTCAGTATAAACAATTTATCTCTTTAGCAAGATGTTGTAAAAAACGGATTAGTAATAATATTTAAAATTACCCCTTTTTATTATTTAGCTCTGAATCCCTACCCAGAGACAGTTTTGTAGCAAAACACTAGTTTTATACATACCCCTTCTTTCCGGGAATAACCCCTCAATTTATTCCCAGTAAGTGCCGTAAATTAGCAATGACTATGGTTAACACTGTTTATCACAACTGCTGACTTAAAAGAAAACTGAAATGTTTAAAAGAAAAAAAAAAGCTCTAAATAAACTTTTTTTTTTTTTGGTAAATAAAAAAGCTTTATTAAAAAAATGAAAAAAAAATCTGGGAAAAAATAACCCAACAACATAAAGCATTATTTGCAATTGCCCTTTGTGTACACGTGTCATTTAATCCAATGCATGTCATGAATCAATAGAAATATAAATCTATTTAATAGTAATTAGCTTTTAATTAGAGTTGAAAAGAATGAATTTCTATCTCTAAGTGGGAGTTTGTCCAATTTCTTTTTTATTTTTTGACCTCCCACACGTGTCAACATTTTTATAATATTCTGTTAAAAATAAGAATACAGATGATAGTGCAGTAGATAGACTGATAGGTCTTAAGACATGAAGACCCGAGTTTTAATCTTAACTCAGAAACTTGATAGTCAAGCCAAGGGATCTCTGATTATCTCAGTTTCTTTCTCTGTAAAATGGGTTCTCACAAGGATAAAGCAAGACAATATTGATAGTGATTTAGTGAGACACTATCTGGTCCAAGGTGGGTTTCCACCTAGTGGTTTGTGTTGTCAGTCCCACCAGTCTGTGATCTTCATAGGAGCAGGGGACACCCTTTGCAACTCTCTTTTGGTTCTTACATGCCAAGATCTGGCATATATCAGGCTCATAAAGGCTTCTTAACTTGAAGTTCTAAGGAAGAGTGGTGTTAGAATATCAACCCACGTCTTCTGAGCCCAAATGTAGGGACCTTTCCATTATATCATGCTGCCTTGCAAGTAGGTGACCGGGTGGAAAAGAAGGATCCAATATGGCTAAGAACCCATCCCTAGTCATCTTTTTTTTTTTTTCTCATCCTCCAAGTAATGTTATAGCTAAGGAAGGCTAAATATGGAAGGCATTAGCACTAGCACATCTTGTCCCAATGTTCTTTACCTAAGTTACTAAATAAACTTTTAAGACCGATTTTCCTTGTGCCCCGAGAAAAAGCTTCATACTCCTATTTGGGATTCCAATGAGAGTAAAAAAATTAGATAGAATGACTATTCTGGGGTCTATAGTCTGGAGTCTATTATGTTCAATCCCAACTATGTGATTATGCTAATTTAACAAACTCACATAATTAACTGTCCTGATGCTTTCTTGACTTGATTTCCAGCCTACCTCCTACCCATAAGTCCCCTTCCAAAGTTAGAGTGCCTAGGTCCGCTCCCTCCTGATATAAATATAATAAATAAAATCAGTGGAGGGATGTAGACAAAGCGCTCAAGGGAAATCTGAGGAGTGAGACAATGTTTTCAGCTGGGCAGAAGAGGAAGTTTTCATGGTTATAACCACTAAGTTAGGTCTTAAAGGAAGGGAAAGATCGATATTCATTTATAAATGTTTAATTTACTATTGTTTAATATTTCAACATTATTACCTAATTATTGTTTGGCCTTTATTGTTTAATAAATGCTCATCTGCTGTGGGATGAAATGATGGGAAACTAAATAGTCTCCCACCCTCAAGCAGCCTATGGCCTAATTCATTCACCAAATATCTATTTTTTAAGTTTATATTGATAGCTTTTGTTTTTACGTCACTGATATTTCCCAAGATATCTTCCGCCCTTCTCTTCCCAGAGATCCATCCCTAATAATGAGATTAAAAAGAGAAGAAAATACAACCAACCAACACGTCAAAGAAATGAAATATTTTATGCAATACTCTGCACCCATAAGACCCCATCTCTTGCTTTTTTTGTTTTTGTTTTTTAAATTTTTGTTTAATTCTCCAAGCTCGTCCTTGGGGCCAAGCTTAGTCATGATAACATCAGATCTTCCATTTAGTTTCAACGAACATTTATTTAACATATATTATAGGCCTGGCACTGTGCCGGCCTTCAAGGAGCATCCCTTATACGCATTCAATTTAATTATCACTTATAACATCATAGATTTTAGAACTGGGAGAGACTATTTGATCCAATCTGATCATTTCACAGATGAGGGAACTGAAGCACAGAGGTTTGCCTAATATTGTACAGGTGATAAGTACCTGAATTTATTCAAGTTTTTTCTGACTCCAGGTGCAGGGGAATCAACGAGATCACACTTTAATTGTTGTTATTAAGTCAAATCCAACACTTCACGACTCCATTTGGGATTTTCTTGGCAAAGATTCTGAAGTGATTTGCCATTTCCTTCTCCGAAGGTAGATTTTGCAGATGAGGAAACTGAGTCAAACAGGATGAAGTGACTTTGCCCAGAATCACACAACTTATAAGTGTCTGGGGTAGGATTTGAACTCTGGAAGTTGAGTCTTCCTGATTTCAGGAACAGAGCTTTATTCACTATGGCGCCACCTAGAAGTGCATTGCATAACACTATCTCTTATTTATTACTCTCATGCCTTGTGGACCATGGACTGAGCAGTTTCTTAAACTTTTCCATTGGAAACCTCTTTTCTCCAGAGAAAGACCCCAAGTATATAGATATATAAAATAGGTCTGCAAATCAAACATTTCCTAATAATAAATCATTAAAAATATATTTTAAAACAATTCTTCGGGATACGCGTGATTTACCATTTATTAAAGAGAAAAGCAAATTTGCATATTAATTGGATGGACATACTTGTTTATTTTTACCTAAGGACTTAAATCTTGGAGTAATATTTGTTGCCAAATTTTTCAATGACAACCGACAGTTTAAGAAGCTTTGGGCTGGGTCAGGTGAGGGGATTTTCAGCCCTAATTCTAAAACTTTCAGAGGAGGTGAATCTGTAGCTCCCCACTAAAGTGAATTAGCTTCACTTCCCCTCCCTCCCACAAATGCCAGGCCCTTTGCTGGGCATTGGGGTTACAAAAACTAGAGGGAAGTTGTCTTTGCCCTCAGCTAGGTCAGTGACCCGGAGTCAGGAAGGTGTGAGGTTCAAATTTTGCCTCGGAGACTTGCTTCCTTTTTGATAATGGGCTAGTCATTCTTTATGCCTCAGTTTCCTCATCTGTAAAATGGGGATAACAGCATTTCCTTCCCAAGTTGGTTGTGAAGATCAAATGAGTTAGCAACCTTAAAGCGCCCCATAAATGCCCTTACTTTCCAATGAAAGGGAATAAAAATAAGCCAGAAGGGCAAATAGAGAAGCGGTCATGGGGGAGAAAGTCATACCAGTAAGTGTGTGACAGAGCTCTGAGCCGGGGACTCCGACTAGCTATGCGGCCTCCGGTACTCCCCAATAACCACAGATCCAGCTTTGTCTACACAGTCTCTGGTACTCGTTAGTGGGCAGAGTTTTTTTTAAAAGGTGGGGGGGAGTGCTTGGGAGGGGGGGCGTTCCTGCCCCCTAGGAAATCACTCTCACGGAGCATCTGCAGAGTGTTCCCCCAGTGGCTAACCACTGGTCTCCGGGCTGCTCGGGGAGGCTTCTGGGTCTCTGGTGGCCCAGCTGATCCCTCCTCCTCCTCCCAGGGAGCGTCTCGCAGGTATGGGGAAGTCTGAGCAAAGGCAGAGGGGCGACCGAGGGATGACCGACCGCGCGATCGCCCTCTCGGGTGCCCGCCCCCCCTTCTCCGGCTTCCCAGAGCACCTTCGCTTAGGGCCCAGGGCGGGGTGCTGTGGGAACGGGCTCTCGACGCTTCCCCCCAGGGCGCACGAGGTGGAAGATGCGGGTCCGGCAAGCGCTCGCGGGAGTTAGAGGAAGGGCGTGGGGGGAGGGGGTCTGAGAAACTTTATTGGGGCTGGAGGCCCATCCCGAGAATCATTTCTCCCGTTCGATCCCCACCCCCTCCGCCCCCCACGGAGCCCGGGAGGAGTTCCAGCCCCTCCCCCTTCGGGATTCCTCTCCCTTCCCCGAGCCTGCCCCAGCAGCCCCGGCCCGGCCTCTGAGCAAACCCGGCCTGACCCCGGGGCGGGCCCTGGGCGGGGCATCGGCTCCTGCCAAGGTGTGTTTGTCCCGGGCTGAGCAAACATTTGCGGAGGGAGGGGGGCGGGGGGCGGGGAGGAATGCGCCCCGGGCCGCGGCGGCTGCGGGCGTGGGAAAGCGCTGCTCGTTCCAACCTCGCCCCCTCCCCCCCTGGCCCTGGCCCGGGGAGAGTCAATAAGGGCCGCGCCAGGGACTCGGCGCGCTGATAACCGGAGCGGGGGCCCCCAGCGGCCCGCCGCCAGCGGGGGAGGTCACCTCCTCCTGCTGGAACGACAGTCTCCTCCCTCCCCCCTCCAGAAGGATATCCACTCTCCAGGGGAGCGGGAAAAGGGGGGGCGCGGGCTGCCCTTGACCTTCAGACTCGGGCCCTGCTTGAGTAGTCCAAGCTGCGAAGAGTCTCTGGCCTCTGGGCCGCTGCTGGGGGCGTCCCAGTTTGTAGCCTAGGGTCCAGAATCCCCCTCCTGGGACTTCTTTTTGTCAGTTTCCTACCGCCATCTTCCCCCTCTTTAAGCTGGGAAAGGTGGCCCTCCCGGTGCGGGCCGCCTCCCCAGTCAGCCCTTGGGGCTTCCCGCCCAGCCCTAAATCTCTCTGCCCTTTGGGCGCGGTCCTGGGTAGGGAGGAGGGGGGGAATAGTTGGTTCCCCCTTGATTTTCTTTTGGGTTCGGGGGACCCAAACTTCCCTGGCCCTTCAGAGGGCACTCGTCCTGGCGGGGTCTGCAAGGAGGAGGCAGCTGAGATTGGAGGCTTGGAGGAACACAGCCCCTGGCTGCCGGGACCAGAAACAGGGTGGAAGATGGATCTTTGGACCCAGGAGTCCCAAGGACACCTCGTTAAACTGCTGTATCTTCTGTCCCAAAGGTACTGAGAAGATTGCATCTGGAGGCTGGAGCCCCCTCCCGCTCTCTCACCCAGGGAATCGTCTGGAAGTCTCCTTTTTGTAGCGTAAAACCGCTGGCCTCCTGCTGGGCGGGCGGAAGTCCCACAGGCCCGGTCCTGGGCTATTGGATCCTCAGATCTGGACGCCTTAAGGCACCCTGGCATCTAAGGCTCCGATGGAGGCCACAATAAAGAAGCGGAGGAGGCCAGAGGCCCGGGTTTTCCCCCAGCCTTTGTTTGCAATGAACTTCTAAGTGTGTGGAGAACTAGGGGGCAAGGCCTTCAGCCCTCCGGAGGTTCCCAACATCCGGCCCCAGGGCTTGGCCCCTGGGATTAAGTGATAGAAAGGAGTTTAGCCCTTTTTCCTCAGGTGAGAAGGGAGTCTGGCAGATTCCAGGATCCCCTCTGAGCCAGAGTTGGGGGGTGGGGCAGGGTTAGGTTGCTCAATAAGGAATGGCAGGCCGAGGTCAGAGATCACCTCTGGCGAGGAGGAGGAGGAGAGTTTGGGGGTTGGGTTTGACTTCGGGTCACCTCTCCGTTCACCACCTGCTCAGCCCTCAGGGAGTGGGTGGTCAGTGGCGTGAGGGTGGGGTTGGGGTGGGGGGCAAGGGCTGCTCCAGGACCTGGAGGGGCAGGGTGAGAGAAGCTATTCCGGGCGGGGTCAGTTTTTTGCCTTAAACTGTCCCAGATGCTCCAGCTGGGGTCCTGACACTCCAGGAGAGCAGGGGGTGTGGGGGGGATGGGAGGGAGGAGCAGGGGCTGAGAACCAGAGCTTCTAAAGGACTTCAGTCGCTCCCCACCCCCACCCCTGCTCCAGTCTGGCCCCCAGCCCGAGGTCCCCTCCCAGGATACCCCGTCTTTTCTCCCTGAGGTTGCTGTTTCTGCTCCAGGAAACCTTTTGTAGGCAGGACCTGGAGGGTGGGAAGGAAACCCAGGCATTGTGCCCAGGGTGGGGCTTGGTTTCCCAACTGAGGAATGGGGCTAGGGCGGCCCTGGACTTGGACTTGCCATATCTGGAGCAGCCGGGAGAAGGGCTGCATCTGGGTGGGGAGACCCAGTATGGGGGGGTGGGTGTCATAGGCCGGGTCAGAAGTGTCCCCTTCCCCATAGTCCCAGGTGGGAACGAGAAGAGGGGTCCCTCCCATGGGCCTGGCTGATGAAAGCCTGGGGTGTCTGTGGCTCGGGGCCATTGGCCCGTGCCCCGAGACCCAGACGGTTTATGGCTGGGGCCCCGAGCCAGGTTTCTCCCCCTTCTCTCTGACTGTCTGGAAATGTGGGTTCCTAATCTGCCTCTACCTCTGCTCTCCGCCAGGCTAAGACCCCACAGCCTCTGCCCCTTAGCGTCCCTCAGGGGCGCCCTCTTCCCATCCTCCTCAGCTGCCCCAGCTAAAGGGGCTCCAGGGCCACATCCTGACAGGAAATGCTGTTTCTGGAGCTCTGCCCAAAAGAAACAGGACCAGAAAGGGGCCTTCCCATCAATCTCATGTTTGGCAGCCATGGATCCGGTCTGGAGGAAGAGGGCTTGGGTTCTAGTTAAGAAGCATTAAAGGGCCCCCTGTGTGTCAGCCTGTGTGTCCTTCCTTTTAGAAAAGAACCAGTGACATCTTGGGCTGGGGCTTGACATCTGAGAGCTTGACAACTCTCTCTTCCAGTGTCAGGACAAAAGTCAGGAAGGGTGGCAATGGCCGGGATGCAATGGCTGACCTTGGCCACTCTCATCCATTCTGTGGGGGGAAGTCTTCACACACCCCCACCCCCTCTCCTAGCTCAAACATTCACTTGCTGAATGACCTTGAACATTTAATTCCTTCCTCTGAGCCTCAGTTTCCTCATCTGTAGAATTGGATCTATTCTGGGGCTAAATCTGTGATCTGAACTCTCTTTTCCTTGGCTCTAGTCTTCTAGTACTCCCCTCCTTTTAGTCTGCTGGTTCATGCTCACACTCTGTCCTGACACAGTCCCAGGCCCCTTCTCAGCATTCCACCTCAGGATCTGCCCTTAAAGCAGTACTGCCTCTGTTTTAGGGGAGAACTTGTCAATCAACTCCCCTATGCTTCTGGCTATGTGACCCTGGCCAAGTCACTTAACCTCAATTGCTTCAGGGAAAAAAATAGTCTCTGGTCACCAAGAAGATAAGCAAGTGAGCAGCTGTCTCTGTTTTGTATGTGTCCCAAGTGCTAACTAAATGCTTTTCATTCATTCATTCATCAGTCAAATGAGGAGAATAAACTAGATAGTCCCTCCTAACTCTCAATGATTCTTTCATCTTTGGCTCAGTTTCCCCATCTGTAAAACATAAGAGTTGGAGTCATACATTACCCAATTAGAATTTCACAATATTTCTGTGTCTAGTCAGGAAGATCTGAGTTTAAATTCACTCTCAAATACTCGCTAGCTGTGTGATCCTGGGCAAGTCACTTAAATTTTTTTTGCCTCAGTTACTCATCTGTAACATGAGCCAGAGAAGGAAATTGCAAATTGATTTAGTATCACTGCCAAGGAAACCTCAAATGGGATCATGAAAAATCAGATATACCTGAACAACAATTTTTACTTAATTTTTTTTGTGAAGCAATTGGGGTTACATGACTTGTCCAGGGTCACATAGCTAGGAAGTGTTAAGTGTCTAAGGTTGAATTTGAATTCAGAGCCTCCTGACTTCAGGACCAGTGCTGTATCCACTGTGCCATCTAGCTGAACCTAAACAACATTTATACATTGTTCAATCATGTCTACATATAAATGTTAACTATTATTTGCTATAAAAATAGGCATGTATCTATATGGGTACACGTGTGCGTGTGTGTCTAGACAGACAATAGACACATCCATGCTTAATTGTAGGCTTTGGGGGTGAGGACGAAGGAAAAGGGAAAAAAGGGATAAAGTAAAAAATGCACAGCAAAGAACAAAAAAAAATCTACACAGAAACAAAGAGAAGATGGACAGCTCTGACCACAAGGTGTAGTATTTCTTGAAATGGAAATTTATTGTCTCATATTTTGAATCCTTTCTTATGTTGTTTTACATGTGATGGTTTTTTCCTTTTCTTTTCTTTTTCTATGTTGTTTTGTTTTTCTTTTTCTATTTTGCCTCTAAATGTTAAATAAATGTAATTTCAAAATAAAATAAATTCAGCATGATGATAGAACCTCCTCTCAGGATTGTGAGGATCAAACTATTTTGAAAATCTTAAGAGTTTTATGTAAATGTTTTTGATGATTAATATTTTCATCATCATCCTCCTCACAATTTTAAGGGTAAATAAGTGAGGTTCAGGGGAAGGTAATAAATATGTATAGAGTACCTACGATGTGCCAGGTTCTCAGTGTTTTTTTAACAGATATCTCATTTTGAACCTCACAAAATGGAAGGAGGAAGTTGCTATTATTACCCCCATTTTATAGATGAGGAAACTGTGGCAAACAGAGAAGGTCGTGATTAGACTTTGGTGATTCACCTCATGTCTGAGGTGAGATTCAGATACAGTTCTTTCTTACTCCCAAACATCAGATTGAGCTGCTTTTTTCTAGCTTTGATGGCTAGAAATGAGATGCCCTTGTTTCTCCTTGGGGGAGATGGTCCAGTGGAGGTGGAATTCAGCTAGTCAGCAGGTATTTATTAAGCCCCTACTGTATACCCCTCTTTGTCTTAAGCACTGAATAGATGGAGAAGGTAAAAACCATATGGGTTTGAAATCCCAACCAGGCTGATCCCTGCTCAGGCCTGAAAATGAAGGCTGAGAAAGAGCTGGACTTGGGTCTCTTCCAGCTAAATGTGACTCCCTACCAGACTCCTGATCCCAGCTTTCAAGACCATTAGGCTCTGCAATTCCCAGAAAGCTCCCCTCCTTTATTGCTTCCTGGTTTATCCTCACATTATTCCAGATGCCTGGAACGCGGCCCACGTCTCCCTGTGACTTTCTAGCCACCTCCAGCACCCAGTCCTGGCCCTGTATGACAGAGACGTGTTCTTTCAATACACCTGGGCCAGGAGGGGGAGGAATTGGCAGAGAGATCCTGTTACTCCCATGAGGCACTGGGGTCCAGGTAGTAAACCTCTCCATCAGTCTCTCACAGACGCCAAGGCAGAAGATTTAAGGAGAGGCAGTAGCAATCTGCTCTTTCCTATTTCTCCTCTTACCTAGACGCTGAAGAGCCTAGGAGTTCTAGAGCCCTGCTCTGGACTCTGATCCTCAATAAGACCCCCAAAGACCTTGCCCACTGTAGATCTGAGATCCCCCTTTCCTCCACAATCTTCGAACAGGTGATCTTAACTTAGACTCCTGGAATCTTTTGGATCATAATATGCAATCATTGAAGAAAATTCTAAATTTCAGTTAGAAATTAGTGCAAATCAGGATGTAATTGTCTTTTTCTCATTCAGGTTTTCCTGAAATATATAAAAAAAATTAGTCTCTCTAAGAGGATATTAGTGGCTCTCAAATTTTCTACCTCATAGACTAATAGGATGAATAACACTGATTTAGGATTCAAATAGATTTTGAAGGCCCCTTAATTTGAGACCCAGAGAAATAAAATAGCTCACCAAATGTCACACAGATAGTAAGTGACTGAACGGGATTTGAACCCATAGTGTGACCTTAAAACCCATATTCCTTCCATGGAGGCTGCTTCCTCCTTCCTATAGACTCTGTCAGTTTGGACTATCAGTCACCACATCTGTCCCTCCTCCCCACCAGGTCCTCTTAGATCCATTTAGATCCTTCTCCAGGGATCCATTTAGATCCCTCCCCCAGAGGACCAGCTCCAGGCCTGTCATACATACCTCCCTCAGCCTTCAGTCTCCCCATATCTATCCTGAATCCCACTGAAGTCCCGGCCATGACCTCTCAGGCCAGCCTCTAATGCTCCCTTCTCCCGGCCCAGATTTCTCACACTGTCCTTCCCAGCCCTGCTCTGGGTGGGGCTGCCCACGAGAGAGGGCCTGATTCATGAGCCCTGGCACACACGGAGCGTGTGTGGGCAGCCCCATGATGCCGCAGCCCCAGGAGGGGAAGGGGCTGCAGTTGTCTCGTGGTCAGTGGGAGGCCGGGGCAGGCAGGATGTGTGCGCTGAGGCAGCAGAGGCTCTGGGTGAACGGGCCAGAGGCCAAGGACTCAAAGGTGAAGCTTGTCCCGGGCTTCCTGCCAGGACTGCAGAAGGGGAAGGCTGTTCTGTTCTGGGGAGTGGGAACTCAAGTCTGGAGAGGGCAGACATCCGGGAGGGCAGAGAGCTTGCGGCTACTTCCAAGAAGGCCTCGGCCAGGCCTTCCCCATGGGGCTCCAAGCCCTCCCAGGGCCCTCTGGATTAAGCCTGAGACCCCAGCTGGCCTTTGCCCCTGGTCATTGATAAAGGAGGTAGTTACCCCCAGGGTCCCAACAAGCACCCATCTGCCTTCCCACAGCATGCTGGGAAGGAGCAAGCCCTAGCTGAGTTGGATCAGGCCCTCTGGTCTGAGGCTGGGGAAAGGAGGTGGGGGAAGTCTTCAGAAATGTCATCACTATTCTTCTTGGCCTGAATCCCTGCTTAGGGATGGTTAGGGAGGAGGGGGAGAAGAGCAGTGTTGGGCCTTCCTCACTGTACCCCCCTCTCTCCTCCCTCCCCTGCCCTGGGAAGGCTTTATTCTGAAGTCAGTTTTTCTAGATCCTTCCCTCCCCTAGGAGAGGGCTCCCAGCAGCTCCAGAAGGCCCCTAAGGCCGGCCCAGACGGAACCACATTTCCCCCTCTTCCCCATGAATCCTTTCTTTCAAGATCACAGGAAGAGCTAGAAAGGAAGTTAAGGATCATCCAGACCAGCCTTTCTTTTCATCTTTTCATCTTCCCATCACAGACCTCTTTGATAGTCTGGCAAGTTCCTTTCAGGCCATTGTTTTTTGCTTTTGGCTTTTTGTTTTTCAAAGGGGGCTGCTTATATTGAATAAAGATGTAATCCCCCCTCTCAAGCATCTAAGATCAGACCTTGAGCTAGTCCAGACCCCCCATTTTACAGAATTAATGTTTAAAATGTGGAAGTGACTGGCCCAAGGTCACCTCACATCAAGAAGCCAAGTCTGGCTTCCGACCCGGGTTCCACTTCCATACGGCCTGACCATCTATTCCAGGTTCTGCGAAGGGAGGGGGACTCCTTAGGACTGGAACTCCCCCCATTTGTACGCATCAGAAACTGAGTCTGCCAGACTCGTCCCGAGGTCACAAGTCAGCGGCTGAGTCATCTCCCTCAAAGTGCTCCTCTCTTTCACTGCAGCCGCCCCCGACTTGGGGTACAGGCTTTGCTGGCCCTCCTGGGGGGTGGGAGACAGAGGCAGGAACCGGCTCAGCCCCGAGGATCGATAGGGAAATAGGCCCTTGGCCATCGCTTCCGAGCTGTCTTCACATGTCTGTGCCGGCCACACCCTCCAAGGCCTGGGAAGGCTGTTCTGGTGGGGGAAGGGCGCTCCTGCAGGAGGGGGGCTGGTGGAGAGAAGGGTGCTATTGCACGAGGTGGGAGGGGGGCTTTCCGCTCATTCCTCCCAGGGACAACCCTATTCGCTCAGGGGTGTGGCACTTGGGATTCTAAGAGACCCAGGACGGGGTGGGGGACGAGGGAGGGTCCTTAGTAGCAGGCGCTGGTGGCTTAGGGAGCTGAAGCCCCCGGAGTGAGAGACGCATGGCAGCTGGCTCTGGCCCAGGGCTGCGGTGAGGGAGGGGGTGCAGGTTAAGCGGGAGGCCCAGGGTCACGTCGGGTAGTATTTGAACACAGTCCTTCCTGACCCCTGGTTATCGGGAGGCTGCAGGAGCACATGACTGGGTCAGGAGAGCCGGGCTTAAGGCTCACTTTGTGTAACTGCACAAATCTCGCCCTTCCCGTAAAGTGAGAGCAGAGACCTCGTGATCTCCAGGGGCCTTCCTGGCCCCGACATTTATCCCGGGGAGTGGGAGAGGCAACTCCCTGGAAAGGGAAGGAAAGCTCCTGGTCCCAGCAAGTAATAAATAACTCCCTCCCCCTGCCCACCCGGCAGCCTACCCCCTCCCTCTTGGGATTTTCTTGGGAAGGAAATCAGGCCGACAGCTCCTCTTCCTACACACATCTGGGAGTGCATCTGTCAGGCTTAGGGAGGCTCCATCCTGACCACCCAGCCAGGCCCGGAGAGGCCAGCCCGGCTCCGAGAAAGCCCCTCCCTCAGTCCTCGCGGCACCTGAGGGAGGTGGGGAGGGGAGAGAGCAGGAATGGCTGGGGGCGGGGGCGCGGGCTAATAACTCGGGGTTATTCCGCCGGAGGTGGGAAGAGTGCAGTGTGCAGCTGTGCCCCAGCCTCGGTTCGGTTGGTCCCGGGGGTCAGCCTCGGAACTCGTCGCACCCCTCTGCCAATCAGTTAGCTGCCAGCCTTCCCTCGGCGGCAGGGGGGAAACTGAGGTTCCTTGCGCCCCCGCCCCGCCCGGGTTGGACCTCCGGCTCTGTTCCCGGGGGCCGAGCCAGGCGTGGCCCCGGCTCCCCCGCCGAGCCTGGCCCGGGCGCGGGGTCAGTGCGTGCGGCCTGGGCGGGCGGCTCGGGGCTCGGGTTTCCTCTCCCCGGGGCCGCCCGCCGAGCGCAAGGTCGGTGAGTCAGCGCGGGAGGGGCCGCCGCCGCCTCCGGCCTCCGGCCTCTGCTGGGCCCCCCTCCCGGCCGGAAATCTCTCTCCCACGGAGGGGGGGCCGGGGGAGAGGCGGGGGCGGCTGCTCTTTGCTCCTCCGGGCTGTCTCCTTCCCCCCTCCCCCCGCGGGCCGAGCCCACGTACCCAGGGCGGAGAGACTGGCCCTGCAGCTGGAGGGATTGAGGTCAGACAGCATTTGTTGATTTCATCGGCAGGGAAGCTTTCCAGACCGGAGGCCGGGCTCCCAGGGAGGAGGAGGGAAGGGGGATGGGGGGGACTCCCGAGGGCCTCGCCGCAGGCCTGAAGAAGCCGAGACTCTGCCCGCGTGGCTTGGGCCTGGGGATCGTCAGCTAGTGACCTCTTGACCGTCCCCCCCCCCCCCCCCCCCGCAGCCGGCCCGAGTCGGGGGCCGGGGCCCAGGCCAAGGCCCGGAGGACCTTTAGCCTTTCCCCTCCAGTTCTTCCAGCTTCTCTCACGTTTTCAAAGCCTCCTCACGAGCAGGAAATTCTTGCTCGGGATCTAACTCCAAGCCCCGCGTCCTTCTGAGCGCGGCTGGGCCTGGGAATGGGAAGGAGGCTTCCGTAGGGTCAGATGCTGGACAGTGACAGCTGGGAGGGGGCTGGGGGGCCTTTGGGGACCCGGATTTTGTTCTCAACCGCATCCCCTCCCCATTTCCCTATGGCCATTCCTGGTGGGGGGAGAAATTGGGGAAGGGGAGGGGACAAGGGAAGGAGACAGGGAGAAGGGAGGGGGAATGGCACTGTGGGCTCAGAAAAAGCCCACCTGGGAGGGTCAAGAAATCAGTTCTCTTACAACACGTGCGCACCCCCAGGTGACAGGTGGTCACTGAGGCTGAGGGGCCTCAGCTTTTAAGAGCCTCTGGGGGCATATTGTGCCTCTCCAGACCCGGAAATCCCCCAATCCTGCCCCACGTGAGGGAGGGGCTTTTCCCCCTTAAATCTAGATGGGGGGAGGGCGAGTGCTGGACCAAATCATGAACTTCCACTGTTTATTTTCAGGATTCTTCCTGCGAACCCGAAGCCACAAACCCCAAGCCCTATTTACACAGAGTTCAAGAGGGGTCACATGACTCTGGGTGGCCACAGGCTCCCAAGGGAGGGGCTGCAGTGGGTGGCCACAGGGACACCCCACCCTGACCCTGCTGACCTCCCTCCCCCCAACCTGCAGCTTATTTTTTCTCAAGGACCTTGTCCACCTCCCAATTTCCCTTCAGGGCTGTATGGCTGGCTGTCTCCCCCACGTCGGCCCCCCCTTCCCATCGTTCCCATTCACTATCTCCCTCCCAGGCGCCCTCACTGCTCTTCCACTGAACCTCAAATTCCCCCATCTGTCATCAATAAAAACGTCCATTACTTCATTGATAATTAATTCTTCACTAGTAAATGTTTTCTCTATCATTGTCCCCTCCCTGCCCCCATAGCATGCTTTCCTCCCTAAATGATCCCCTCACCATCTACTCTCGTTTCCCCCCTGACCATTCCCTCTTCCCCAAAGCTCTCAGACCATGGAGAAAGCCTGGCTCCTTTAGGGACAGGTCACTACTTCCCCCTTGTGGGCAAACGAGGTCACTGCATGATTCCCGCCCTTTCACAACACTTGTAACTTCCCAGCTGGAGGGAAGGAGGGAGTCATTCTGGGAAAGCTGGGGTGTGGCCTCCCTCGTCATCCTCAAGCTCCCCCAAAGTGTCACCCCCTGCGGTGAGCCATTCCCAGGTCTTTCTCAATCTCACTGCTTTCCTTCTGAGAGCGTCCATCTCCATTTTATCTCCATCTCGTTTGTCCATAATTGCATGTTGGCTCCCCTTTTGACTGTAAACTTCTAGCTCAAAGGGATTCTCTTTTGCTTTTCTTTGTATCCCTAGGGCTTAGCACAGTGACTTGGCACTAATAGGTGCTTAATAAAAGCTTTTTGACTCGGCTGCTTTTTTTTTTAATTTTTAAAAATTATTAAAAAAAATTTTTTTTTGACTCGGCTGCTTTGATAAGCCCCTCAGAGATGTCAGCTCCACCCGTGGCCAGAACCTCCTTTTACCATCACATCCCTCTGCTCTTTTCCCTCAGGGGTCCTTTCCCTAAGCACCGGGGCTGGCTGCTGGGCTGGGACCTCAGATACTCTCTGTCCCCTCCCAGGAAGAGGAATTGTGCTCAGAGGTTGCCCAATGAGAATGGAGCTCCGGGCAGTATTCAGTGGGGGGCTACTTTTCTATTTTTTGGGCATCTGTCTAGTGCCCCCGTTTACCTTTATAGAAAATGAAGAGTCTAAGGATTATCTCTCTGAGGGGTTCTGAAGGGATAGCTCCTTTGACTAAGTCTGACTGGCACCTGGGAGAGAGCTCAAGCGTTCTGTTCTTCATTAAGCCTTTCTTTCTCTAAGCCTTTCTTTCTCTATCCCTTCTCTGCTCCCACTCCCCCCCCCCCCATTCTCTGCTAGGGTCCTCCTTCCCAAGATGCCTTGTACTGAACTACTTTATATTTATTTATTCTCTCTATGCTTATTGAGTTACATGTATGTATACGCTTCTCTCCCCCGTTAGAATATAAGTTCCTTGAGAGCAGGGCCTGTTTCAATCTTGTGCTTCTAATGCCTGGAATATAATGTATAATATAATTTTAATAATAAATATAATATCATAATAAAACAAGTACATAATAATATAATAAAATTATATTATAATCATGTGTTATATAATAATATATATTATAACATATATGTGTATATATACATATATATGTTCTGTATGTAGTATGACATAACACAATATAATATACTATGTGCTTAATAAGTCACTTTTGGTGACTGATTATCCTCTTTCCCTTCATCCACTCTTCCCCTTCATCATCATTCCAACTTTTCTTTCGGATGGGGGGAGCGCGACCTTGGTGTCCTGGAAAAATAGTGGTTTGGATCCGCCCCATAGTAGCTAGGGGATTTTGGGTAAAAGTCCCCTTCTTCTCCGAATTTCGCTTCTTCTCCAATGAAGGCCTTCGACTAGATTTCTTTAGGACTTTCGGAATCTGTTCCTGTAATCTGGACTATGGGAACGTGCACTCGAGATCGGAGCCTGACTTTCCACTCACTTGGGTGACCCCTGAGGCTCGAATAGAATCCGTGTCCCTCTGGGGCCCTGCCACCGAGGAGCTGTGACTGAGACATGTGGCTAGGGCAGTCACTACCCTGTGCCCGTGACACAGGAAGACCCCTCCCCTTCCCCGCCCCCCAGGGGGCTGGGCCCACTCAAATGCCATCTATTTGTAGAGCTGGTCCCAGGGTGGGTGAGCAGGGGCTGGCGGGGAGCATGTGACCAGTGGGCAAGGAGAGTATTTTTAGGATGTCAATGAGAGAGGCCGAAGGGGCGGGGCTCGGCCCACTGTCCTAGACTGAGCCAACGGCGTGCTCCTCTGGACCCAGCTGCCTGCCACCCCCAGCCTGCTTCATGCCCTCCATCAAGCTGTGGGGACCCAGGTAGGACCTGTCAGTCCCTTCCCCCCTCCCCGTTCTTCTCCCCCATTCTACAAGGGTGAGTGTCCCGGAGGGGTGGGAATGGGCAGGGGCTAATTCTGTCCATTGGGGGTTTTCTTGTGGCCTGGAAGCCAGGGACCTCGATCCTCCATTGCTCGGGTCACTGGGGGGGGGGGGTCTGTGCAGGGGTGGGGGTCTGTCACCAGGAATGGGGCCCCAGGACTTGAGGCAAGTCCAAGATCCGCTTCCTGGGGTGGGAGGGACTCCTTAAAACCTGGGATGCCTCTAGGTATGAAGGGTCATTCAGGGAAATGGGGGGTTAGGGAAGGAGCAAAGAGTGAGGGTCCACACCATGGAGCTGCGTACTTGGGGACCCCGGGGTCGTCCCTGCTGAGGGACTGGAAGATCTCACTGCTGCCCCTCTGTGCTGTGGGACTGTGTCCCACTCTGTGCCTTGGTTTTCCCTGCTCTGGGCCTCAGTTTCCCCACCTATTTTCAGGGATATCCTGGTATCTCCCCTGCCCCCATGGGAAAGAAAGGGAATTCTCCTAAGAGAACTAAGCCCAGGTTCCGGTTCTGGCCCAGCTCTTTACTACTGCTCTGACCTTGGATAAATCTCCCTGGGTTTCAGTTTCCTGGTTTGTAAAATGAGCGCTTTGACCTAGATGGCCTGAGAACCTTTCCAGCCCTGAGCCCATGATCTCCCTGCTGACCACAGGCCCCTGACCCTGGGGAGTGAAACGACCTTGATAGACTGACCCAGTGACCTCTCCAGGCTGCCAAAGACTGCCGGGAGCCCGAGGTGCCCCTGGAGGGGCTTGGTGGTCCTCCTGGGCTGTCTGCCCCATCTCTGTCCCGCCCCCCACCCCTCCAGGCCCACTTCTTATTGAGGAGGGGTCTGATCACCAAAGAGCAGCCCTGAGTGACAGCTCAGAAAGGGTTGGGGCTGCTGGGAATGTTAGCGTCGTTCTTTGGAGGGAGATCAGGGTTGGGAGAGGGGAGGGACCCACCAGAGAAACAACTATGTTCATTATATTATATACCTAGAGATTATATAATGTTTTATAATTATATATAATGTAAATATATAACATATTTATATTATTATATATGTTATATATAATACATATCATATAATAGAAAATCACTTTATCTAAGCTATAAGATCATATTGCTGATATTTTTTCCTCAAGAAAATAATTTGATTTGATAAATTAAAAGGCCCTGGAGGAAAAAAAAAAAGCAAAGATATGAGAAAGCATTTTTGTTTTCTGATTTTAGGGGAGATATCCAAAAAGGTTTTAGGAGAAAAGGGGGGTTTGTGAGCCTGGAAGGAGACCCCCGTGGCCAGGTGAAGAGGGGAAAATGAATTGACTGCTTTGCAGTCAGACGAGGGGAGAATCCCTCTGACCCCAGACCTCATGCAGGGTTCCAGGCTGCTCTCAGAAAGAAGGGGGGAGGAAGAGGAGTAGAATCGGAGCCCCAGACCGGGGGGAGAAACTGAGGCACAAGGCGTGGGAGGTCGCAGCTGTGGTTCGGGCTCTCCCGGCCTCGGCTCCCTGGCCCGGCCTCCGGCCCGGAGGCCCCCAGACTGCCCCCCTTGTCTCTGTCATCCCAGAATGGAGAACTTTGAGTACAGCATCCAGCTGAGTGACAAGGACTGGGCCGACTTCTCGGCGGCCGCGGAGGAGTGCGGCCTTCTGCAGGCGGCTCTGGCTTCGGGGGACGAGCCCCTCTCCAGTGACATTGAGCAGGGGGACAGCAGCGGCAGCAGCCCCCCCGGCCCCCCTCCCCCGCGACTCCTCCGGGTGCGAGCAGGCAGCCCCCCAACCGAGAGCCTGCTGGCGGTCCTGAGCGGCCGGCCCTTGGCCGCGGCCCAGGGGGGCTGCTCTGGCAGCGAGGAGGAGGAGGGCCCAGACGCCCGCCTGGTCAGCAGGTTTCGGTGTGAGCGTGTCCTGGCCCCGGGGGCCGGTCAGCAGACTCAGCGCACGTCCACCCAGCTGGAGGAGCAGCTGCCCTCGGCTGTCCTCTGCCCCGAGCAGCTCGCTCCCGCCCTGCTGCCTCAGCCCGGTGTCCAGGGTGGCGAGATGCAGAAGTCCTCGCGGGGGGCCGCCGCCCAGCTCGCCGAGGCCGGGGGTCGCTCGGGGAAGGACCCCCCCGGCCAAGAGCAGCCCAACAGCCTCGTTCCGGCCGACGGGAAGAGATCTCCCCGCGAGCCCAACCCCGGCGCCTCCCCCCGGAGCCCAGGGAAGAAGAAGCGGAGGTCAGTGGCCGCCAAGGGAAGTGGATCCCCGAAAGCTCAGGACTCCAAAAGACAGGGCCCCCCCAGCCCCTCGCTGCCCCTTTCTGGGAGCCAGCCGGACAAGGGCCCCAGCCACTTGGCTCCGGCTGGCCTGGAGGAGGATGGTCCGGGAGCGGAGCCGCCGGCCGGAGCGGCTGGACTGGGAACCAGAGCCAGCTGTGGGGCAGACCCACTGGGCCCATCCTCCTCCCCCGTCCCGGGCCCGAGGCCCTCTCCCCCTGCGCCGGGTCCGGAGGCAGGACCCGCCCCCCCAGAACGGCCCTTCTCAGATCTGGCTCCTCCTGCCTCAAAGACAGTGAATGTGTCTACACCTACCCCAATTCCGGAAGCAGGAGAAAACTTGTCTACACCTGTCTCCTTCCCTGAGAAGGGAGTGAACTTGTCTGGTGTGGCCTCTGAGGCTGAGCCAGGCTGTGATCCGTCTATACCTGTCTCCAAAGAGAAGCTGCACAGGAATGTGTTTACACCTGATAACGAGACCAATTCAGAAGTCGGCTTCCCTACTCCTGTCCCCAAGTCGGAACCCCAACGCCATCGGTCTACACTTGTTCTCTTGCCTGAGGCAGAGGTACCCAAGGCCCAGCCAAATGTGAATATGTCTACACCTGCTCCCCAGCTCCAGTCAGCAGTGGATGTGTCTACACCTGACCTCAAGGCCGAGCCAGACAGGAACCCCTCTGCTTCTGCCCCCAGAGCCAGGGCAGCAGTGGATGTGTCTACACCTGACCTCAAGGCCGAGCCAGACAGGAACCCCTCTGCTTCTGCCCCCAGAGCCAGGGCTGATGTGGATGTGTCTACACCTGACCTCAAGGCCGAGCCAGACAGGAACCCCTCTGCTTCTGCCCCCAGAGCCAGGGCTGATGTGGATGTGTCTACACCTGACCTCAAGGCCGAGCCAGACAGGAATCGCTCTGCTTCTGCCCCCAGAGCCAGGGCTGACGTGGATGTGTCTACACCCGCCCAAGTTACTAAGAGTTTCGATTCCCCGGCTCCACGGGAGCCCCAGGGGGAGCCTGAGGAAGGGGCTCCCTTGTCTCCAGGCCCCCCGGGGGCCCCTTCACAGGGCACAGCTCCAGCCACGCAGTCCCCGGGCATCGCGGCCCCGGGCCGAGCTCCGAGGAGGAAGAAAGTCCGTTTTTCAGGGGTGACCAGCTCCCCCGGGGAGGACTCCGCCCCAGCCTCCCCATCGGCGGACAAGGCTGCGCCAGAGAGCCCTCGGACTTTGGGCGGGGGCCGGGGGGGCCCCAGAGCCTGGGACGCCGTGGCCGTGGGCTCGCGCCCCCAGCCGCGGATTCTGAAGCACCCGCCCTGCCCCTCGGCCTTGGCCAGGGAGTCGGCGGGACCCCGGGAGGACTTTGCCCTGACCCTCCCTGAGGCCTATGACTACTTTTTCTGTGACACCATCGTGGAGGAGGAGGAGGAGGAGGAGGAGGAGGACTTCCCGGCCGACGTGCAGTGGCCTGAGGTGTGTGAATATTTTTTCCGGGACGGCCGACTCCCCGCCCCAGCACCCGCTCTCCAGGCGCCTGCTCGGGGTGCTCCGGTCCCCATCTCCATCCCGGAGGCCTACGAACACTTTTTTGGGGAGCAGGAGCTGCTGGCCCCGGCCGACAAGCAGACCCGGGGGCCCGAGCGGGCTCCCCTCCTGGTCTGGCCCGGGGGCCCCGCTCCTGAAGAACAGGGCCCATGGAAAGCGGAGGAGCTGGGCCTGAGCATGAGCCTTGAAGGTAAGGGCCAAGGTGGGGGCTGGCTGGGAGTACAGTCCGTTCCTGGTCCAAGGAACAGGCTGTCCAGGCGGGGGGGAGGGGGGGGCGCAGTGGGACTGGTGCTGGCTGGGGCCTTCGGCCCGGCCTTAACCCCTTGCGCTCCTCCACCCCCGGGGTTTGGGTCCCGCCGACCCCTGCCCCCAAAGTGACCGCGGGACACAGCCCCCGGGGTGGGGGGCGCCAGGGGCCGGTTCAGAAGTGAGTGCGTCCAGGGCAGTGGGAACCCCGTCCCCTGGCCCGGCCCCAGCCACTGTCTCCATGCTGGCTCCCATCCCCGGCGGTCTCTAGTTTAATTCCATATTTAATGAGCACCTGCTGGGGATCTGGGAGGGGAGACTCCTGGCCTCCTGTGGGCCGGGGACCCCGGGGAGGACGTGGCTGGGGAGGCTGGAGCCGGCCCCCGGACGGATGCGGCTCGGGGCCACGTGCTGTGTTTCCTCCCCAGGGGAGCAGAGGGCTCCACTCATCCCCATCACCTTTAACCAGAATGACATGTGTCTGGGGTTCGTGGCCTTCGCCACGTGGGCCGTGAGGACTTCGGACCTTCATGCGCCAGATGCCTGGAAAACAGGTCTGGGGGCTGGGGCCTGTGGATGACAAGGGACTTCTGGGGAGCGTGGGAAATCCTCCCCCTTCTCTGAGCCTCAGTTTTACCATCTGTAGCACTAAGGGGGTTGGGTTGGAGCCGTAAATTCAGGGTGAAAGGGGGGGAAATGCTCAGCACTGACAATTGACCCCGGGGTCCCGTCACCTCCTGACCTGAGGGGGACGTCATTCCCACATTCCTGTTCCGTCTTTGGGGAGGTTTAAAGGGTTTCCCGGCATGAATAGTCAGTGATTGTAAATCCCCTCCTCATCCGCCTGGGCTGCTCCCTCTGCCCCCCCAAGAGCCGGCGGTCCCGCCCGAAGCACCCCCACCTTTCCCAGCTGCCTCTTTCTGCTTTTCCCCTCCAGTGTTGCTGGCCAACATCGGCGCCCTCTCGGCCATTCGATACTTCCGGAGGCAGGCGAGGGAAGGACGCCCGAACCCGTAGCCTCCAGGCGGGGCCAGCTGGGGCCCAGGAGGGCAGGCCCCAGCCCGGGACGGCTGCCTCGAGTGAGGGGCGCAGTCCGCCAATGGGGGCCGGGCTTCTTCAGACTTCTGCGCTGCTCCGGCCACATTCACACAGCCTCTCTCCTCCCCCAGCCCAGGCCTGGCCCTCATGTCCAGCCCGGGGCCTGCACGTCCCAGCGGGAGGCCCGGGTCCCCCTGGCGGCCGAGGGCTAAGTTGTAGCACCTGTAGTAAGTCAGACTTCAGAAGGTAGAGTGGGGAGGAGGGGGATGGCCCAGGCTGTCTGCTAAGGGGTGGATGAAGGAAGCAGGCGGAGGGATGCCCTCTGCCTGGTTGGAGGCTCCTGAATGTCTTGGAGGTGGGGCAAGAGACCACGTGGGAGGGGGGGGCAAGCGGCTGGCAGGGCACAGCGCAGCCACTTCAGGAAGCCCCTCTGGACTCACTGGTGACAGGTCCTGAAGATGGGGGGTATGGGGGCCCCCTCAGGTGGGTTCTAGAGCGGAGAACGCAGGAGGAAGGTGGTCAGAGGGACACAACTGCTGCTGGGGACGGGCCCACACAAATTGTGGGTGCACAGTAAGGATCCCCAGAAGGAGCTGGTGGGAGTGGGACGATGGCGCAGGGACATTTGGATGCCATTTGGAAACCGAGGGCTTCCTAAGGAAGGACGGAGTTTTGAAGGCAAGGAGACGTGAGTGGGGGCAGGAGATGGAGAGGTCATTTGGCTCGAGAGGCCTGGTGAGGGATGGGAGGCTCCTGGTCCTTTGGAGAGTGGGAGGGAGTGGGAGAGGAAGCTGAGAGGGCAGCAGGGAGATTAAAGGTTAATGGTCTCACTGTGGGCTCTGAGCCCTTCTGGACTGAATTCCCTGACAGTTACCTGAGTGTGTAATGGTGTGTGTGGGGGGAGAAGAATGGACACACAGACAGTGGGTGACAATAAATTTTTTTTCTATTTCTGGGTTGATGGGTTGATTTCCCCAGGATCAGCTCCATCCCCTCCCCCAGACCCCATTGTGAGGATTATGGCCCATTACCCAGAAGCCACCCTGTGACACAAGCTGAATCCAGTGGACAGGGATCACTCAGGAAGCCCAGAGTCCCTCCTGCCTCTCTGGGAGTGGCTGGGGATGGGGGACTTTGCTGAAGGCAGAAAAACCCGTCCCCCCTTCCAGAGGTCTCCTCAATCCTGTCCTGGCTCATTTTAAGGGAATATAGGGGAGGGGTCTGTAGCGTCTGTCTAACCTGTCCTTACTCAATCCTTAGGCCCTAGCCAGAACTGAGAGAAACCAGTGACCCTTTTCTGTTTACAGCTCTTCACTGCCCCGGCCCCAATTCTGCAGCCTCCTACTAACGTCATAGCTCACTGCCCCTTCTGGCCCTTGCTGCTCACTATCTCTTACAGTACTTGCTTTCCCTTACGACCCTCGTTCTCCCTTATAGTCCTTGCTGCCCCTTATGATCCTTGCTGCCCCTCATGGCCCTTGGTTCCCCTCATGGCCCTTGCTACTCGCTTCCCCTTATAGCTCTCATTAACCCTTCTGTCCCTTACTGCTCACTGCTTCTCACAGTTCTTGCTGCCCTTTATGGCCCTCGCTCCCCCATACAGCCCTCACTCTCCCTTATGGTCCTCGCTGCCCCTTATAGCCCTCCCTCCCCCTTCCGGCCCTCGCTCCCCCTTCCGGCCCTTGCTGCCCCTTCTAGCTCTTGCAGCCTCTTCTGGCCCTCGCTCCCCCTTCCGGCCCTCGCTCCCCCTTCCGGCCCTCGCTCTCCCTTCCAGCCCTTGCTGCCCCTTCCAGCCCTTGCTACCTCTTCTGGCCCTCGTTCTCCCTTCTAGCTCTTGCTGCCCCTTCTGGCCCTCACTTCCCCTTTTGGCCCTCGCTGCCCCTTCTGGCCCTCGTTCTCCCTTCCAGCCCTTGCTTCCCTTTCTGGCCCTCGCTGCCCCTTCTGGCCCTCGTTCTCCTTTCTAGCTCTTGCTGCCCCTTCTGGCCCTCACTGCCCTTCCCTCTCGTTGCCTCTCATTCTCATCCAACTTCCCCTTCTCCCCCACTATCCAGTGACCCTCACTGACCGCCTCCCCCACAGGAACCTCAGATTGGGCTGATGGGTGATTCTCTTGCACATTCCCAAACACACCCACACCTTTCCCCCCTCTACCTCCATCCCAGGCTATTCCCTGCAATCTCTTTCTGGAGCAGTGGATTCCAGTGGGATACAGACTCGGGTTCCAAACCTGCTGCCGTTTCCTGTCTCTGTCCCTCTCACTCTCAGTGACCCCCGCCCCTTCCCAAACCTTCCCTCCCTCGTAATTTTCCTCTGAAGAAACAGTTCTAATCACCAGCACAGCCACCAGGGGGTGCCACTGATTTGGGTCCCGCAGGAGTAGGAGGAAGGGGGAAGGGCCACAGACTGGGATACACTGAGGATCCGCGCCCCCAGAGCGAGGTCAGGAAAGGAGGAGATGGGAAGGGGGGGATAGGAGCGGTAACAGTAGCAGCCATTGATGGGATGCTTCCCCCCCATCCCCACCGAGGGACCCAGACTCTGCTACGATTCTCTGGCTGCGTCCTCATGTCCCGGGCCCTTCCAGCCAGTGTGGGAGGACCTGGGTCGGCAGGTTCTGGTGCGAGTTCACAAAGGGGCCCAGCCTCCACACGTGGGTCTCAGATGTCATGCTAAGTGGGCAAAGGCAGCAGCGGGCAGAGAGAGGGCTTCTCCTTCCCTGGGGGAGAGGCTGGGTCTCGGGGCGCTGAGGTCCCACCTGCCGAGCCCTCCCGACACTACCGGGGCGGGGAAGAGAAGCAGACTGAAGTCCGGAGCTTCATTCACCTTGACCCCCGAAATCCAGAGCAGCGCCCCTGAGTACAAGCCGGGGCTGCAGGCCCGCGGGCCCGGCTTCCTTCTGTCCCTGCTTTGACTGGCGAGAGAGTCCGGGCCAGCTCAGATCCACTGAGGCAATCTCCCTGCAGCCTCTGGGGCGGGGGGACGGGGCCACTGGTGGCGAGAAGCGGGGGGTGGCCCTGCTTTGTCCCAGATGTTGTCATAACTGAAGTCCCTCTGGCTGCCGGAGGGCTCCGAGGAAGATCGCTCCGACTCCCCGGCCTTCCTTCTGGGGGAGCTGCCACCTGCAGAGATCCGGAACTCAGTCAGGCTAGGAGCTGGGCCGGGTGGGGAGGTGGAGAGAGCCCCGCCAGGGCCCGCCTGAGCTTGGGGGTATCGGGAGGGCCCCGCCTGAGCCCTGCTTGGCCCAGGGATCATCGGGCTGCCCCCACCAAGAGGCCCTGTGATGGTGGAGAAACAGGCTAGACTGGGCTCCCAGCCTTCGAGTGGGGGAACATGACCGGGGGCTGTCGGCAGACCAGAGAGGCGGCCGCACCCGTCAGTGCCAGAGAGAACACTCAGGGCTGGAACAGGGGAGGAGGGCACAGGCTGGGGAGGGGCAGGGGGAAGTAGCTATCTCAGCATCAGTTGGGGAAAGTCCCATGGCCTTAGTTGCTGAGCCCCCAGAGGCGTAACTCACCTGAGAGTCGAAGCTGAGGTTTGGGGGAACCTTCCTTTGGCGGGGAGACCCGGACCTGGGGAGACAAAGTGGGAAACTGAGGCATGAGGGGGGAAGCACTCCTGCACCTGAAGCCAAAAGATTGGCATTGGAATCTCATCTCTGCTGCTTATTATCTAGCTGTGAGGCACAGAGCGCAGGACATGGAGTCAGGAAGCTCCAAGTTCAAATTCAGCCCCAGATGACTTACTAGTGATGTGATCCTGGGCAGGTCAATTAACCTGTTTGCCTCAGTTTCCTCATTTGTACAATGGGGGTAATAAAAGCACTGGGAGGTAATTCAGGGTGGCCAGAAAGATAATATAAATATATAAATACTTTAAAAGGGCTAAAGCACAATGTAGCTTAGCACATAGTAGGAGCTTTAATAAATTATGGCTATTACTGTTACTTATGTGACCTTGGGAAAAGTCATCTCTGGGCCTCATCAGTGTGAGTGTGTGTGTGTGTGAGAGTGTGTGTATGTGTGTGTGTGTGTGTGTGTGTGTGTGTGTGTGTGTGTGTGTGTAAGATTCCTTTCCATTCTGACTTTCTACGTCCTTTGTTCTGTTCTAAGATTTCGCCCACTTCGGACGTTCTGTGCTCTATGTTCCAATATTCCACATTCTCAGGGTTCTCCCAGCTCCGAGTCTCCATTCTAAGGTTCCTTCTCACTCTGGTATTCCAAGTCCCAAGGTCCTTCCCAGCTCCAAATTCTAAAATCCTTTGACATGACACTCAGACCTGCTCCCCCCCACCCCATCTCTCTCATCTGTCTGTATGTCTCTGGATCTCTCTCCTCTCTGTGTGTGTCTCTTTCCTCTCTCTGTGTCTCTCTGTCTCTTTCATTTCTCTCTGTGTCTCTCTGTCTCTTTCTCTGTATTTTTCTCCCATCCTTGTGTGTCTCTGTCTCTTTCCTCTGTTTCTCTTTCATTTCTTTGTGTCTCTCCCTCTGTCTCTCCTCTCCCCCTCTCTCTTTCTGTGTCTCTCTATCTCTCTCATCCCTGTTTCTCTCTGTCTCTGTCTCTGTTTCTCTCTTTGTGTGCGTGTGTCTCTCTCTCTGTCTCTCCCTCTATCTTTCCTCTCTCTGTCTCTGTGTCTCTCCTCTGTCTCTATCTGTCTCTCCTCTTTCTGTCTCTGTTTCTCTCTGTGTGTGTCTCTGTGTCTCTCCTCTGTCTCTGTCTGTCTCTCCTCTCTCTGTCCCTCTCTCCATCTCTGCCACTGCCTCTGGACACCCCCAATCCCAGCTTCAGACGTTGTTCTCCGCCCATGGTTCCAGTTCAGGCCCAGGCCCCTCCCCAGGCAGCCCCCCCTCACCTGGTGAGGTCGGGAAGGCTCCAGAAGACCAACTCCCCGGACTTTGAAGGAGCCTCGTTGTCTCTGAGACTCCCAGTGCTGAGGGGCCGGCTTTTTCTGAAGGGGATGTGAGCTGGGGGACGGGACGGGGACGGAGACGGGGGCGGTGGGGAAGGTGTTCAGTGGCTCCTGGACTGCACAGCTCTTGAACGCCTCCAGAAACTGTGAGGAAAACCGAGAGTCTCACCAGGTGCCAGGGACAGAGGAGGCCGGGAGCCGGGACGCCCGCCAGAGGCTCCCCTGCCCCAGCCTGGGCCCGGGCCTTGGGTCAGCCACCGAGCAGAGCCGCCTCTGCCCAGACTTGGGTTTGGACGTTAATCAGATGGGGTTTCAACAGAACCCGCTCCGATCCCCCCTGAGGACTGACCTCACCAGTGACGTCCCTGAGCTTGATGTGGGTGGTGGAGGTCGGGGTGTAAGGGTCAGCGTACAAAGGGGACTGGGGCTTCTCTGGGCTGTCAGCAGCGGCGTCCTCGCTGCCCTCCAGGCTCCTCTGGTTTAGCTGCAGGAGAAGCGGGGAGGGTTGTGGGGGCCACTCGGCGAGGGGTCCCTTTCATTAGGATTTCCACCGGCTTTGGGCGGGGGGACTGAGTGACATGGCGGCTGTCTGAACCCCCACTTCCTGGCTAGGACCACACGTGTGGGCCAGGGATTATTTGGGGATGAAGGGAGACAAATGGGGGAGAGAGAGATACGGAGATAAAGAGAGACCCAAGGAGACAATGAGGGAGACACAGAGAGTTATAGGGCCAGAGAGAGACCAGGGAGACAGTGAGAGACAAATGGGGGAGAGATAAATACATACAGAGACAGAGAGAGACCAGGAAGACAGAGACAGAAAGTGAGCGACAGACTGGCAAGCAAGGGCAGGGAGGCAGGCCCAGGGTGGGGCTTGGGAGGCCCCTACATTGGTGAGACCCAGGTCTAGATGCAGGGGAACCCGGAGGGCCGGCTCCTCTCCCTTGGGCTGCCCTGTTCCTTTTCCCTTGGATGAGCGGCCGCTGCCCTTGCGTCTCAGTTCTGCCCGACGCCTTCCCAAGCTGGAGCTGCCGGGGTTGCCATGGCTCTGGAAGGACACAGAGAGAGTGCTGGGTGCCTCCAAACTAAAGCGGGAAGGCCAGCCCCCATGCTTTGTGACCCCAGCTCCCATGCTCTGTGACCCCAGCCCCTGGGGGCCAAGGAATGAGGAGCCCCTTATTGCCAAGGAGCTGCCCTGTGGCCCCCCAGGCCCTGCCCAGGCTGATAGATAGGGACAGAGAACTTGTTTGGGGACACTTGGGCAGTCCCAGCTCTTACTCTATGAGTCTCACACAGCCTCCCCCCCTCAACTCTGCTGCTCCCTTCCAACTGAGCCCCCAATCCCCAAAGCTGCCTGGGTACCCAGAACTCTCCCCCCCCCCAGAATCCAGTCACTGAAGCCTGTGACCCAGTAGATCCTGCTCGGGCCTGGGTGACTCACCTGGTCCCGCTGGGGGGTGCCGTCACCACCCCCAGGATAGTTCCTGGGCAGCATGGGGTGGTCGGGGAGGGAGCTGCTGGCGTGGGAGGAAGTGGATGGGGCCCCCGTGGATGCCCAGGAGTTGGTCCGGCCATCGGAGGTAAGGGACGCTCGCCCGCTGACTGAGAACTGAGCCACGTAGGGTGGAATTAGGCCGGTCCCGGAGAGGAGGGAACGATCCCCCAGACTCCCCCACTGACCCCAGCCCGGCCGGCTCTGCGAGCCCTGCCCTCCTCCTCGACTGCCAGCCTCCTCCGGCTGAAGTGGGAGGGCAGCGCTGGGCCCCGAGAGTACAAAGGCAAGACCCAAAGGGCTTTTTGCCCTCGAGGAGTGCCCAGCCCCATCTGTCCCCCTTACCTGTGCGGGGAGGGGTGGCCGTGGCCCCTGGAAGCTCTCGGGGCCCGAGCGGGTGGAGGAGCCCCCCTTTTTGAGGCGCACAGTTCGCCAACAAAGCAACCAGTCTTGGTAGTCTTCATAGTTGGCACAGAGCACGCGGATGGTATTGATGAGGCGGCCTGTGAGGGTCACAACATGGGCTCTTTCTGGGCTCCCCGGCGGGGGGGAGGGGGGAGAGGAAAGGGGGCGGGGCATCGCTCACTGGGTGGGCCCTCTGCAGAGCCCTGAGCACAGGACCCAGTTTGCTTAGGTTAAAACCAGCATTTCCATTGCCCCCCTCCCAGAGATTAGCCCAAGAACGTATACAATGTTGTTGTTACTGAATACGCTGTATACAGTGTAGCCCCTGAGCCAGGGAGGAGCTGGGATTTACTACCCACAGTCCATCTCAGGAGGGGAGCTCCCAAGTGAGTCAAAGCCACAGGACAGTGTCTACAGTAACAACAATACTGTCTGAAGAACAACTCGGAGCAACAAAGTCATTTTGGCCATCACCCAGCTCCAAGTTCCAAAGGCCCTAGGAAGAGAGATGCTGTCTGCACAAATGGAAATAGATATGGGAAGATTTTACATTCAGAATAAAATAAAGAATAAAAATAAAGTTAAAAAAAGGGGGGAATCGCAGAGTTATCTAGGTTACCCCCTAAAATCCAGGACAAATAGATTTGCAGTTTCACAAATCATTTTTTTTTTCTATTCTACTATTATGGAAATACTTGTTTTATTTTTTCAGTTCAGAATAAAATAAAGAATAATAAAATAAAGTTAAAAAAGGGGGGGAATCTCAGAGTTATCTAGGTTACCCCCTAAAATCCAGGGCAAATAGATTTGCAGTTTCACAAATCATTTTTTTCTATTCTACTATTATGGAAATACTTGTTTTATTTTTTCAGTTCAGAATAAAATAAAGAATAATAAAATAAAGTTAAAAAAAGGGGGGAATCTCAGAGTTATCTAGGTTACCCCCTAAAATCCAGGACAAATAGATTTGCAGTTTCACAAATCATTTTTTTTCTATTCTACTATTATGGAAATACTTGTTTTATTTTTTCAGTTCAGAATAAAATAAAGAATAATAAAATAAAGTTAAAAAGGGGGGGGGAATCTCAGAGTTATCTAGGTTACCCCCTAAAATCCAGGGCAAAAGATTTGCAGTTTCACAAATCATTTTTTTTTCTATTCTACTGTTATGGAAATACTTGTTTTATTTTTTCAGTTCAGAATAACATAAAGAATAATAAAATAAAAGAAAAAGAAAAATATAAAGTTTTTTTTTTTTAAAGGGAATCTCAGAGTTATCTAGGTTACCCCCTAAAATCCAGGGCAAAAGATTTGCAGTTTCACAAATCATTTTTTTTCCTATTCTACTGTTATGGAAATACTCGTTTTATTTCTTCAGTTCAGAATAAAATTAAGAAGAAAAAAGAAAATAAAGTTTAAAAAAGAGGAAATCTCAGAGTTATCTAGGTTACCCCCTAAAATCCAGGGCAAATAGATTTGCAGTTTCACAAATCTTTTTTTTTTCTATTCTACTGTTATTGAAATACTTGTTTTATTTCTTTAGTTCAGAATAAAATAAATAATAAAATAAAATAAAAATAAAAATATAAAGTTTTTTTTTTTTTTAAGGGAATCTCAGAGTTATCTCGGTTATCCCCTAAAATCCAGGGCAAATAGATTTGCAGTTTCACAAATCAATTTTTTTCCTATTGTACTATTATGGAAATACTTGCTTTATTTCTTCAGTTCAAAATAAAAAATAAAGTTTAAAAAAGAGGAAATCTCAGAATTATCTAGGTTACCCCCTAAAACCCAAGGCAAATGCAGTTTCACAAATTATTTTTTTCCTATTCTACTATTATGGAAATACTTATTTTTACTTCTTTAGTTCAGAATAAGAGCTTTAAGAAAAGAAGGACTCTCAGGACTATCTAGGTTACCCCCTAAAATCCAGGCCAGCCACATGAGACACTGGGGGCCCGTAGCAGCCAGACAGGACAGGTCCACCCCAACCAAGAATGTCACCCACCTGGCTGATTCCACTGAGATCCCTCCCTGCCCTGAGATCCCCATCCTGTTTCCCCTCTTCCGCCTTGCTCAATGGGAGAGAGAAGTGACTCAGTCTCCACTGATTATAACTATGGCCCAGAGGAACGGGCTGAGTGTGGGTCAGTGCAGCTGCTGGAGTTGCACAGGGAGGGTGCCAGGGATAAGGGTCAGGCTGGAAGGGGCCGAGAGGATGAGGGTCTCTGAGATGGAAGCTTACTGACCCTCGATCAGGAAGGACCGGATCTGTTTCTCGCTCTCTTCAAAGTTGAGCTGGACGGAGTTGAGCGGAAGCTCCCCCTTAGGGAAGACAAAGTGCATCTTTAGACCTGATTTGTAGGAGGCAAGGGGGATGTGAGGGGATTTCTACTTCCCTGTCTCCTGCCATCCCTTAACCCATTTTTCTGCCTTGACTCCACCATTTTGGCTCTGTTCCCCCCTTAATTCATTTCTTTTTGATCTTGACTGGGGAGAGGCAGATTGGAAGAGTCCGACTCATTTGGATTCTGATGTGGTCAATGACCATTATTATAATATATTATAATGATTTCTGGTGATTATCAGCTCTGGATTTGGGAGTCAGAAAAATGAGTTCAGATAAGGATGTACTAGGCCATGGTATCCGACTGAGCCTACCAGGTAACCTCACCTGGGCTTCCTCAGTTTCCTCATCTGGAAAATGGGGATAAGGATAACATCTATCTCCCAGGGTTTTTGTGAGGATGGCCTGAGATAATATTTGTGAGGAAGCGATTTGCAAATCCTAATGCCTGTGTAAACACTGCTGTGTCCCAGTCAGTCTGAGTCAGTTTAGAGAAAGCTGCCTGGGACACGCTTGCTCCCGGTCAGAGTGTGACCGGGCCACAAAGGCCACTGGGATTAAGGCGTCCGTGAGGGTCACGGTGTCTCTTCCCTTGTCTTGGGGCAGGTTTTACCTGCTTGTGAATACCCGGGAGAGGAGACTCTTTTGACCTCACCCAGTGTCTTACGCACCTCCTGGACAGGAAGTTTTTCCAAACTAATCCTTCATGTTATGGATCAGTCCTTTGTTAACAGCAGGAGGAAGGGAAGTGAATCACCGGAAAAGCGAGGACCCCCGTCAGGAGAAGGAGGGGCGCAGGAGCCCCCTCCTACTTTAGATCTCACATCTGGCCCTGACCCACTTCACCCCCAGGAAATACAGTGGGACAGAGGCCTCCCCCACATGAGCCTGGGCCCAGGGAAGGCGGACAAGCAAGAGGTCTGGCAGGAACCTCCCTCACCCTAGACTAATCTTGAAATTCTGGTTTTCAAATAGAATCCCTCCCTCCAGCCCCACCCACCAACCTGATAGGGAGAGAAGAGAGGGGGACAAGCAGAAGACCTGGGGAGGGGGGGTGTAGACTGAGAAGATATAGTCAGTAGATAAATCTCTTGGAGACTTAGTTTTCTCATCTGAAAAATGGGGAGAATGGCTGTAGTCCTACCTGACCCGATTGTAGGGAGGCTTAAACTAGAGAATGGCAGCCTTAAAGGCTCAGAGAAACATCACCTGGTACCGCTTTAAGGGGCTCAGTCCAGGAGAAGAGGAGGCAGTGTCAGGGGCATCCGAGCACTATGGTCAAGGCCCAGAGGCGGGTGGGGAGGGAGGTAGGACTACCTTGAAGTTCAGTCCATCAGAGTCCTCTGACAGGATGACCAATGTAGATGGATAGAGAACCAGAATCCGATCGTGGAGGTCCTGAGAGGTCAGAAAAGGTTAGAGGGTGATTGGGGGCAGGGCAAGGGGGGGGGTGGGGAGAGAGAGACAGTTAAATGATGCAGTGAATGGAGCACCGGCACTGAAGTCAGGAGGATCTGAGTTCAAATCCAGCCTCAGCCACATGATACTTTATAGCTGTGTGACCTCACTTAACCCTAAATGCCTCACAAAAAAGAAGGTGATTTAGGGGTCAGGGATGACCTCAGCTAGCTCAGAGCTACAGGAGAAGTACATAGGTGGGGCGGGGGGGGGTAGCGTCTGCCCCTACCCGTTAGAGCTGCACTTTCCTTCGTTTCCCAGCCCTCCCAGCCCTTTTCTCCCCTGCCCTCTCCCTCCCACCCTGGCCACTTTTCCCTCTCCCTCTTTCTCTGCCACCCCATTGCCACCTGGGAAGGCAGATGCTGTATTTTCACTCGGGAGGCGCAGACCACATCTCCCAGAGTCTCTCGACTGGTTCCTTCCCAGTGATGAACTGGGTAGTGCTGGAGGGCCCAAGGAAGAGGGCAGAGATGATTCTCCCTTGCAGAGTCCTTGGGGGACAGAGATGAAAAGAGCCATTTTTAGGGGTTGGCCAATCAGAGAGCTGGAGAAGGGGAAGGAACCTCCTTGGCCCTTCAGCCCATCTCAAACTCCAAAGGGATCCTCACCATTCTACTCCTCCAAAGCAGTCATCTGGCTGTTCTTGAAGATCTCCAACAACGGGGATCTCACTACCTCCCTACGTAGATGACCTGTTGCTAGCTGGTGTTCACCGAGGAAGCTTTTCCTCATATCAATTGCTTTTTTACAACTTTCTGCCTCCAAAGGCTGAGTCAGCCCTCTGGATTCGGGAGAAGGCCTAATAGCCCTTGGCTTTGATAGCTCTTATGACTCACTGGTTCCCTCGGTCACTTCCTTAACTGACCTTGCTGTGACTCAGCCTAGAGACCCTGGTCCATCTTCTCTGGCTCTGCCGTCGCTTAAGCTATGACACCCGGAGGTGTCCGTGGTGCTCCCGATCCAGGGCAGAGTTCGGGAGAAGTTCCCCCTCCCTATTCCCAGAAGCCTTGGCTAAAGGGAGGAAGAGGAGGGAAGGATCACTGAGCATTCACCTGGAAAGATGGCCACGGGGGTCTCTTCATGAGGTCCATCTGCTTCTCCAGGTGGTAGAGCCATTGATGGAGCTCATCCTCACTGGGACAGAACACCAGGAGAGGGGACGGCAGGGGCCCTTGGGAGAAGGGAAAGCAACGATGGAGAGGGAGGTCACTGCCCTCCCCCAGCCTTGCATCCCCTTCCCTGGCCCATCCACACCCTCCCATCCTTCTCCCTACCAGCTGCCCAGCCCTTCTGTTCTCGACCCGCCCCACCCAGCTGCTCATTTCCTGCCTGCCGAGAACAGGGAGCATCAATCACCGGCCTCAGGCTCAGAGGGAGCTCTCTATAGGCAGCCTCAATGCTCTGAGCTTCCTTGGGGACCCAACAGCCTTAAATGGCTTCGGGCTGGTCAGGACCCTGGCCAGCAGCTCTGGTCCCAAAGGTTCCCGGAGTGACCCCAAGTGCTACCTGGGAGGCCGGGCAGCCTTTTCCTTAGCCAAGGCTCGGCACCCTTGGGCATGCGGGCAGTGAGTGGGTGGCCGCCGTGGGCCGGCATCTCCACTGCTCAGTGGGTGCCTCGGGATCAGCACCTCGGCCAGCACGCCCGCCCTCCCCCAGGCTCTAACGGTGGCCAGTCAGTGCCCATGAACCTGGGCCGGCACCCTGGCTCTAACAAGCACCTGTCAGTGCCCAGGTCAGCCCCTAAGCCGGGGTCCTGGCCACACACGCTCTCGGACCAGAACATCCGGGTCAGTGTCCCTCTTCGAGCCCCACGCCCCTAACCTGGTCGGCATCCCCCCCAGGGAGAACGGTCCAGCCAGTGCTTCCACCTAACACCCAGGCAGCAGCCCCAGGGCCCAGTCAGCACCCAGATCAGAATCCTTAGTGGAGGCATTTGCCAGGTCACGGCCCCCCAGGGGTCAATGCCCTGCCCCCGGCTGGGCCTAAGCTCTCGTCCTAGCCAGGAGGACAGGTCTCGGGCCCAGGCTAGTGATGAGATGGGCTGGTCACTGCCAGGGGCTTCAGATAAACATCCCCCCCAGTTCCGCCTCCCCTTACCCATGATCTGGAAGGCGTGTTGTCCTTCCATCTCTAGCCTAGAGACCTTCAGCTCTGTCAGTGGCAGCAGCACCTGTAGGAGTCCGATGGGATTAGGAGGGAGCAGCCAGAGGTCCTGGGGCAGAGGAACAGAGCCTCCCTCCCTCCCTCCCTCCACCACTATCCTGAGGGGTAGGTAGGGCCATGGGAGGGGGGTGGGGGGGCATGTTTCTAGCTCTAGATCTGTTTTGCATCAAATCGAGGTCAGGAAAAGCACAAGGCTTCGGTTCTCCGGGGCAGTGTCCCGGGCCCTTCCCCTTACCCCGTGGAGGACCCACACCTGTGGACAGGGAATGCTTCCCAGAGTTCCGCGGCCCGGCCCAGCGGGGGCAGGGCCCAGGCGAGCGTGAGCCCTGAGAGGCAGAGCTGGCTCTTAGGGATCGAGACTTCAGGTCGGGGGTTGTCACCTCCCACCCCTGCGCCCAATTGCTTACCTGGTAGGTGAGGCCGCTGGAACCATGAGCCTGGAAGTACAGACAGGAGGGGAACAGCTCCAGGTAGCAATCATAGACATCCTGTGGGGACGGGGAAGGCTCTGTTTGTCCTGGAGCCGAGAAGGCCGGAGTGCGGGGGGGGGGGGGGGGGGGGGGGGGGGGGGGGGGGGGGAGGGCAGCCTCGGCTGGCCGGGGATGACTTTTCTCACCCGGTCACCGAGTCACCGAGTGTGAAATCTTAACAGAGCCATTGAATCTGCTTCTCTGCCTGGCCATGAACTTGGGGCTTTGGCAGCCCACTCCTGCCCTGGGAATAAAGGCTATTCCACCAGGGGATGAGCTTTCCCACACCCCCAGTTCCTCCATTCCACTGAACCCTGACCTTTACCCAGAACTCACTGCACAGTGCTGGAACTTGAACTTGACTTTGGAGTAGTGGATAATCTTCCCGAGGTTCCTTACGGGCATTTTCTGCCGGCTCTTTTTGAACACACTGAGCAACGGTTGGTCCACATTTTCCTTGTGACTGTCCAGGTTTGGGATGTCCTGGAGGAGGGTACGGCCCAGGAGCTCAGGCTTGGGGGGAAGTGGCCACAAGAGGCCCTTCTCCCCAGACAGGCACAGGGAAACCAGCCCCCCATGGAATCGGTTTGGGGGACACGGTCACTTTAAAGCAGGGCAAAGAAATGTAGCCAGCACAGCCAGGCGGTCCAGTATGGAGCACAGGGGGGCCTCCAAAAGTCTGGGGGTCAGCTCCAAGCCCCAGACTGCTTAAGGCTTAAGACTGAGCAAACAGCTCCCCCGCCTCACTCACCCATAGCCAAACCCAGTGTACCCACACAAACACAGGTACACACACATATCTACGTGGAAGGAGGGCAAGGGAGGGAGAGGAACCAGCATTTATTAAGTGCCTACTGTGTGCCCGGAACTATGCCGAGCTCTTCACAAGTATTATCTCAATTGGTCATCTAGACAGGCGGGCAGATAAAAAGAAAGACAGTTTCCATTTTTATAACTATCCAGACACAGTTACAGACACAGGATTGATGTCTGGAGTACTGGAAACTGTGTACAGGCATATAATAATATGTATAAGGTCCCAGAGGGAGTAAAAACTAGGATTTGAGCCCAGAATCCACACCCAGAGGTCTTCCCACCTTGTGTCTCCCAGGCTCTGTAATGGTTACAGACACAGGAGTCCTGGAAACTGTCATCCCATTGGCAGATGAGTTCACTAGGCTCAGTAGGGGCCTATGATAATACGTATAAGGGCCCAGAGGGAGTAAAACTAGGATTTGGGCCCAGAATCCACACCCAGGGGTCTTCCCACCTTGTGTCTCCCAGGCTCTGTACACAGTCAGGCTACACAGCCACAGAGTTACACCCAGGGCAGCCACACAGAGAATCACACACAGTCACCCGGAATCCTGCCCTGCCGTGGGCCCTGGATAAGGCACCTCCCCTCCCTCAGTTTCCCCATCTGTAAACCAGGGGGTGACCAGAAGGTGGTCCCTGAGGTCCCTTCCGGCTCTAGAACCATTCCGAGGCCCAGACGCACATCGGGTCTGTGGATGAACGCCACGCGGACCCTCGGACAGGTGGTCACGCGGCCTCGCCCGCAGGCACATGGGGTCTGGAGGAAGGTGAACCGTGGCCGGGGCCCGGGACCGGGGTCTGCGGCGCTCTCGGTGCCCTTCCGAGCTTTGGGCGAGGGAGCCGAATGAGACGTGTTGCAACTCAGGCCACTGGCTCTGGGCCTGGCGCTTTACCTGCTTCCAGGGCCGCCCCCTTTGCTTGGGCAATCCCAGGGAATGTGGAAGGGCAGACAGATACAAGGGCTGGCTTCCCCGGCCCTCCCACCCTTGGGTGGGGCCTCCCACTCCCCGTGGGAACTGGCTCAGGGCCCCAGGGACCTGCAGAAAGTAGGCCACCGACTCATCCCTGCACTGCCCAGGGACCCCGGACGCTTCGAGGGACGTGGAGGCAGAAACGGGCTGGGGAAGGGGCCCCCGGCCGGCCCCCCGCCTCCCAGGGAGGAGGGGGCGAGGGAAGGCTGCTGGAGAATCTGACTCAGCTCGGTGGCTTCTCGGGCCACTGCCCCATTTCCCGGGCCCAGCTGGCTGTGGCAGCACTCCCCGGGCCTCCCAAACCAGTTCTGCCCCCAGGTGGGCACGGCCCCCACCCCCACAGCCTCCGCGGATGGAGTCAGGGTGGAGGGCCGGCCCGGGAGCCTGGCTGCCGCGCCAGCGGAGGTGACCTTAATGCCCAGTGCCCCCTCCCCCCCCTCCGGCTTCTGCACAGTCAGCGCCCCTGCCTCAGGGACTATCTGGTGACATGGAGCTATTAATAGACAGCATGGGGGTGGCCTGAGGCTCTGCTGGCCACTCAGCCTGACCCCTGGACTCAGAGCCCCCCCCCCCCCAGGGGGGGTCACTCCTCCCTCAAGTGCTCCTGGCTAGAGGGTGCCCAGGCTCTGAGGGGCCATGGGGGAGGGGGGCACGCTCCCCCCTCCCTCTGCTGACAGTTCAGTGGGTGCATGTAGATTTACATACATGTTAAGTGTATGTGTAAGTGTGCATGCATGTATGTGTGTATGTAGGGTGTCTAGTGTATATGTGTGGGTATGTAGATTTATATATGCCGTATATGTATGTATAAGTGTGTATATGTAGGTGTGTGTATATATGTGTATATATGCATGTGTAAATGTGTGTAAGTATATATGTATGTGTAAGCATGTGTACATATATGTAAGTGTGTATACACACATATGTATGTATAAGCGTGTATATGTCCGTGTGCATGTGTAAGCGGATGTCCACAGGTGTCCATGTGGGGGGAGGGGCTGGAACAGAAAAGGGGCTCCCGGTCCTGCTGGTCTCAGACAAGGGGCCAACCTCTCCCCGTATAACACAGGAAGGAGGGGTTCGGGGCCTTAGCCCCCAAGTAGCTCCTGACAGATTGGGCCTTGGTCCCTGCAGATGCCCCCAGCCCCCACAGTGGGAGCAGGGAAATGCCCTCTGGGGTGTCCGGTGGGCTCCAGCTGCTGCAGAAGGCCCGGCCTCCGCCCCGGGAGCAGCGGAGACCCCAACAGGGAGGGAGAGGGTTTGTGGGCTCCCCTCCCCCTGGGCCCGGAGTAGGAAGGCAGAGGGGGGGGAGGGGGGTACGGGGTCCCAGCGCTCAGCCCGTTGGTTCCCCTGGGAGGGACCGGGCTGGCTCAGGATGGCGGAAAGGCCTTGCTCATCTCGCCGCTGGCAGACTTTGAGCCTCCCGACTTTGGATAATCCCAAGCTTCCTCCGCCTCCTCCGTCTCTGTCAGAGGCCAAGACTTACAGCTGGGAGAGACTTGGGAGGCCGGAGCCCCTCGCTGTGCGGGTGAGGAAACTGAGGCTCCCGAAAAGTCGGGGTAGCCAGGTTCGAATCCCCCCCTCCCTCCCAGCCTGAAGCGGGGGCTTGAAACCGAGTCCCGCCAACTCCCGGCTAGTGGAGACGCCGGGCAGGGGGTTTCCCCGCCGTCAGTTTCGGGCGGAGCGGAAGCCAGGAAGCCTTCCTGGAGGAGTCTGCCGGGAGTCAGGCTGGGGATGGAGGCCCCTCCCCTCCGCCGGGCGCGCACTGACTCAGTGCCGGGACTCGCGCTAGTTTCGTTGTCTGCGGAGACTTTCGGGCCAGCTGGGAGGTGAGGTGCCCGAGGGCGGGGCCCGGCTTCCCCGGATCGCGGGCGAGTCGGCGGCTGGGGAGGGGGTGGGATGGGCAGGGGGAGCGGGGCGCCCCCGGCCCCAGGAGTCGCGGGACGCGGACACGCGCGCACACGCAAACACACACACGTGGGCCCACGCGCACAAGTACCCGCGAGTTTCGCCTCCCTCCCCGCCGGCTCTCACCGTGCCTGGGATGAAATACAGAATCTTGTCCGTGGCTTGGGTGTCCCCATCTTGGCTGCTCTCGCTTCCGAACAGTCCCCCGCGACGCCTTAGGCTTTCCTGTCTGGGGGGAGAGGAGAGGCTCAGAGATGGGGCTCCCTCCCCTCCCTCCGGCGCCACCCCGCCCCCTGCCCCAGACCCCCACCCCCGGGGCAGTGAGAGAGTCCCCGGCCTGGCTGGGAGCGGATTGTGGGGGCAGCAAGGACAGGAGGACCCCAATCAGAGAGCCAGCCTAGTCCTAGTCCTCTCCCCACCCCCATCCTCCTTGGGGGAGCCAGCCTAGACTTGGGGGGAGGGGGAAGGGCCCCCTCCGCCCAGGTAGGAGAGCCCACAAACTCTGCCTCAGGGGCCCAGAAGCCCCCTCCCGGAGCCTCACCCCGAATGCTAAGCCCGCAGCCCCCACCGGGCGGGGCGGTGCTTGCGACCCCGGCCCTGCCGGGACCCCGGCTTACTTTTTTCCTTTCAGCGAGGATTTCCTGAAGGAGGCTCGGAAGCGGGCCTGGGGGACACAGTTGGCGTTGCCCATGGCGAAGGGGGTCCGAGCTGGGGGGAGGCCTGAGGTTCCCAGGGAGGTTCTGCCCGGCACCCTTGGGTGCAGCCGGCCGGGCCACTCTTCAGAGCTGGAGTTGGCTGATGGCAGGTTAGGTCGGAGCGGGCAGGTGGGCGTGGCCCGGGAGTTCCGCGCCCCGCCCCGCTCCGCCCCGCCCCTCCTCCCCTGGGATTCAGGGAGGCTTCCGGGGAGAGGTGTCCGAGCAGCCCGAGTCGGAGGTCCCTTTAGCCCTCCGGCCCGCTTTCTGTCAAGGCTGCCCCGGGGCGGCCCGGCCCCCTTGGGCCCGAGGCAGAGGGTCAGCGATGGCGCCCCCGGGGTCTGGGACTGCGGCCCCCAGCCTCCCGCTCTCTCGGCCTCCCACTGGGGAGGGGGCCATCCGTGGCCACAACAGCTGCTTTATTCTTTAATGTCCCTGAGCACGCCCCCCCCAAGTGCTCCAGGGGGAGCCTGCGTGGCTCCCCCAAAAAGGTGCTTCTGGAGGTGCTTGGGGCTCCTGAATTTGGGAAGGGGGGGCAGCCGGGATTAGAAATAAAACCTGTCAGAACCAGCCTTCCTTCACCCCCCCCCCAACTTCCTGTTTCCACCTCAGATTCCTCAGCTTCTGAGTCACGGGTGACTGGGAGAGTGGAGGGGGGTCTAGGCCAAAGGTCCCTCCCCATCAGATCCCGGGTGGGGGCCCCCTCCCCACCCCCCCATCCCCAGGGAGGATGCCCCTCCCCCCAGAAAAGAGCCATCTGGGGCTGTGTACAAGAATTTTATTGGTCAGTTGGGTTCATATTGCTGTGTGTGGATGTGCATGAAGGCTGTATGTTGGTGGCTTGTCCACGTGTGGATGCCTGTGTATGCACGGGGTCTGTGTGCGTGTGTCCAGCTCAGTGCATAATTCAAGGGAACAGACAACTTCTCACAGAAGACGGGGAATGAATCGTCCCGAGGTCACCTGTGTAGCCCCTTCCCAGGACCGGCCTCCCGGGGCCCCCAGCCGTCTCCCCACAGCCTCTCAGCCCCCGGACCCAGTGGGGTTCTGGGTCCCCAGCCGTCTCCCCACAGATTCTCGATCCTCGGGGGTGTCTGCCCAGTGGGGTTCTGGGGCTCCTTCATCCGTCTCTGTGGCTGTTGGGGCAGGGACTCCATCGTTCTTAGTTCTCCATATCATTGAGGGGACCCTGGGCCCGGGGCTTGCTTCCCAAGGGAAACTCGGCCGTCACAAATGCCCCAGAGAGAGCGAGATATAAAAGGGGGTGGGAGGTGGCCGTGGGACGTTTCATAAATAATAATAAATACATAAATAGACAGACATAGGCGGACGCAGACAGGGCTCTGGGGCCTGGGGCCCGTGTGCTGGGTGGGAGGCCGAGGCCCTGGGCCTCAGGCCTTGGAGCAGGGAGGGGAGGAGGGAGAGCCAGGGCCCCCCGAGTCTCTGTGGCTCAGAGACCTCCACGGCAGGAGTCGCTCCCTCCTCCTCCCTTCCTGGGATGGGGGGAGCATTAAGGCATCTGCAAGAGGCCCAGTGGGGAGGGCAGCCATCCCCGCCCCAGCCCTCCACACCCGGGGATGGGGGCGTCCGTCTCCTCTGGTCTCCACGCCCCCAGTCCAGGGCCCCGTCACAGTCTGGCTGCCTAGGGCTTGGGGCCTGCTCCGGGTCTCCCTGAGGGTCAGAGGCTGGTGGAAGACACCGAGAGCGTAGGCGAGGAGGGCGGTGGGAAGTTCAGCAGCTCGAGCACGGCCACCCCCACGCTGCTCCGGCGGGTGAACATGCAGGACGCGGCCACCCACTTGTTGGTGCGCGGATTGTACTTTTCGATGGAGTTCAGGCTGGAGCTCCCGTCGTTGCCGCCGACGGCGTACAGCCATCCGTCCATGGCCACGAGGTCGTGAGTGCTCCTGGGGGAGCCACAAAATCGGGCCGGGGGGAGATGGAGGGGCCTTGTATTAACTGAACAGTGAGGGGGCACGTTCACTAAAAGGGGGAGTCACGGGGGGGGAAGGTGATGATGCTGAACTAAGCTTTCCAAATCAAGAGCCAGAGACTCTTCTTATGGATCATGTCAAGGTGAAATAAGGCTCTCCTTGCTTTCAGTCGCTATATTGGGGGAAACTGAGGCACACGCTCAGCAGGTCAAAGCAAGCAGGACTCAGGAGTCTTAGCTGACGGGGGGGGGGGGGGGAGGAGGGGCCCCAGTCCCTGCTCCAAGGAAGCCTGAGTGGCCAAGCTTATTTACGGTCAAGGTCAGGCCCCTACGGGCACCCGCGGCTGCCACCAGTTGGCCAAGGGTGTGAGACGGGGGAAAGGAAAGGCCCCGGAAGTCCAGGAATATACCTGCGTATGTTCATGGGCGCCACGCTCTCCCATGCGTTGGCCTTGGGGCTGTATCTCTCCACAGAGTTGAGACAGCTGGTGCCATCATTGCCCCCCGCCACGTAGAGGGCACCCTCCAACACCGCTACCCCTGCGGAACTGCGTCTGCTCAGCATGGTGGCGATCGGCGTCCACGTGTTCACCTGGGGGACATGGAGAGGGGTAGCAGGCCCCCCCCTCGGGACAACATCCCCACCTAGAGACAACCCCCCCAGACAACACCCCCCCTTGCGACAACACCACCCTTAGACAACATCCCCCCCCTCGGGACAACACCACCCTTAGACAACATCCCCCCCCTCGGGACAACACCCTCTTAGACAACATCCCCCCCATGACAACACCCCCCTCAGACAACATACCCCCCTCGGGACAACCCCCCCAGACAATATGCCCCCTCAGGACAACATCCCCTTAGACAACATCCCCCCACCTCGGGACAACCCCCTCAGACAACATCTCCGCCTAGAGACAACACCCCCCCTTAGACAACCCCACCCTATATAATTTTTCTGGTAGATAATAATTCATTAAAAGTGGGGAGCCATGGGGGAGGAGGAGGCTATCTGAATTAAACTCTCCAAATCAGGGGTGCTGAAAGTCTTCTCTAGGAAGATCCGAAGGGGATGACAGGACTGGAAGCAGCTCCCTATAGACGGGGGCCGGGGGCGATGGTCCGTGAGGAGGAGCAGCCATACCTGGGGCTCGTATTTCTCCACGGTGGCCAGGTGAGAGGAGCTGTCGTAACCACCCACAGCATAGAGGTTCCCATCTGTGGATACAGTCACTTAGAAATGGGGGAAGCTGGAAGTGGTTGGGGAAGTCCCAGAAGGCACCCCGGGACCTTGGATCAAGGGAGCCACCCAAAGGAAGAAGCTGTTGGGATCGGGGGCTCTGGGCTACCTACCGAGCGTGGCCACTCGGACGTATCTCCTCCGCGTGCTCATGGCTGCTATGGACGTCCAGGTGCCCGTCAAGGGGTCGTACCGCTCGGCGCTGCGGGTGATTCATGGAGGTTAATAAGAAGGAAGAGGGAGGGTTTCCAGGCGCAGGACATGGAGATCAAGCCCCTGACCTCCTCCCCCAGCCGCTGACTCTCCGGGACCCCGGGATGAGATATTCCCAGTGGGCCATTTTTCGCTTTCAATACAATGGACATAACTACCGTAAGACTTTGCTTAGAGAAATTTGAGTGTGCTTAAAAATGCCTGATTCCGTGGGATTAGAACATGTAGACGTGGATGAGACCTTGAAGATCATCTAATCCGATTCCCATTTTACAGATGAGGAAACTGAGGCACAGAGAGGAAAGGTGACTGCTCAAGGTCACATATGGGATGGAGGCCAGCACTCTTTCCAGTCCACCACCCTGAAGGATCCTACCCCAACTGGAACTTCAAAGAAATTTAAAAAACAAAAAAAAGATGCCTTGCTGAGGATTGAGTCTTTTCTCAACTTAAAAGGCAACAACAACAATTCCTTCCTAAAAGGATAAAATCCAAATGCTGATGGGGCTGTGGGGAAACAGGCACTCTACTAGCCAGCTTCTTAAGCTGTGACTCTCAGTCCCATATGAGGTCTCGTAACTAAATGTGGGGGTTGGGAAATTATGATTTATTATTAGGAAATGTTTGATTTGTGTACATATTTTATCCACCATATAATTTCTTGGGTAAAAAGGGGTCACAAGTGGAAAAAGGTTTAAGAAGCTGTGCACTAGTACATTGTTGGTGATATTGCAGTGTCAATTTGCAATGACATACAGAACTCATTGCACCTTTTGACCCAGTGGGTCCACTGTTAGGACTTTAGCTCAAAAACATTATTAAAAGAAAAAAGGAGCCTGTGTGTTTAAAAAAAAAAATCTTCCTAATTACTCTAATTATAATTGCAAAATAAATAAATGGGAACAAACTATGTATGCAACAACTGGGAATGGTTAAAGACATTAAGGAATATGGATGGAATGGAATATCACAGGACCATAAAAATGATAAACATGAAGCATGAAGACATAGGGCAGGATTTCTGTGAAACGATCACAATGAAACCGGAATTAAAATTATATACGCAAAGGAAGTGGAAACTGAGCGGATGACTGTCAGCGGAGGAATGACTGAATCGGTGAAGGGGATGAATGTAATGAAATAGTCTTATTCTGTAAGAAACGCTTGCTGAAGGCTGACTCCAGAAAAGCCTGGAGAGACTGACATGAACTGATCCTGAAAGAAGTGAGCGGAACCCAGAGAACACTGTACACAGTCACTACAAGGTCATGTAATGCTCAACTGTGACGGACTTGGCTCTTTTCCGCAATGCAGTGATTTAAGACAATCCCAATCGACTCGGGATGGAAACCGCCATGCGCATCCAGAAAGAGAATTACGGAGACCGATTGTGGATTGAAGTACAACAGCTTCACTTTTGTTGTTGTTGTTGTTGTTTTTCTTTCTTGTGGTTTTTTTCCCTTTAAGTCTGATTTTTTTTTGCACAATATGATAAATATGGAAATATGTTTTAAAGAATTATACATTTAACCTATATCACATTATTTGTTGTTTTGGGAAAGGAGAAGCTAAGAGAGGGAAGGAGTAAAATTTGCAACATAAAGTCTCCGAAAAATGAAGGTTGAAAACTATTTTTACATGTATTTGGAAAAATAAAATGCTGTTGAAAATAAAAATAAAATAATTTTAAAAAATTCTATGCTGGGACAGCTAGGTGGTGCAGTGGATAGAGCACCAGCCCTGAAGTCAGGAGGACCTGAGTTCAAATCTGACCTCAGACACCACTTTCTAGTTGTGTGACCCTAGGCAAGTCACTTAATCCCAATTGCCTCAGCAAAAAAAAAAAGTTTATATGGTTATAATAATTATATTATAATATGCTTATATTATATATATGTTACATATTACATGTATGTTATATCATATATAATATGCTTATATTATTTCCAGCTTTGAGTTTTTTCTTGTGGTTTTCCCCTTTTGCTCTGATTTTTCTTTCCTAACATGATTCATATGGAAATATTAAAAATGATTGAACCCTGTATCACATTTCTTGCTGTCTTGGGGAGGGGAAGTAAGGAAAGGAGGGAGAAAAAATATGGAACTCAAAATCTTACAAAGACAAATGCTGAAAATCATCTTTACGTGTAATTGGAAAATACTATATTAAAATAAAAGAAAAAAAGGAAAGAAAAATTATATGTACACAGACTACAAATGCAGAGATAGAAAAGAAAAAAGAAATAGGTCCACAGGGATGAAGTGGAGCCCATATGCCACAGAAAATCCAGCTCTATCGGAAGGGGCACAGGTAGAAGGAACTTGGAGGCCCTTAACTCTAACCTCCCACCCCCAATTTTACAGAAGAGGAAATTGAGTCCCAGAAAGGAGAGGTGATTTGCTCAGGTAGGGTTTTGAGCTCAAGTTTTCCTGATCTCCAGACTTCTCAGAGCTCTTTCCACTCACTAGCCAACTAGCTGTTTTTGAAAAAATAAAACAAAAAACCCACCACCCTCTTTAATCATCCAGGGAGGGGGTTATCGTCAACAAATAAAGTCATCACTGGGAAACTCATCAGTAGGGAGATTACTTCAGTTGTGCTACTCAGACCTTCTAAGTGCCCTTCTTTACTTCTGCAGGGCTGAAGAGCAAAAGCTTTCTCTCATTGCCTCTTTTTATTTACGGATCAAAATGCCAACTGGCTCCTCATCCACCACCAGTGGCTCTGCTCGGTTTTGACTTCACTGCTATGACCTATCGCACCTCTGCTTCTCCCCTCCTCCTATTAGATAGGAGCTCTTTGAGGGAAAGACTGTCTTTCCTTTTTCCTATTTGTATCCCTAGGACTCAGTAATCAATCAATCAAAAAAAAAAAAAACAACAAACCAACATGTATTAAGTACCTACTAAGTGCCAGGCACTGCCCTAAATACTGGGGATGTAAAATGAGGCAAAAAACAGCCTCTGTCCTCAAGGAGCTCCCGATGTAATGGAAGAGATGGACGTAGAAACAAATACAGTCAAAGCTAGCTGGGTATAGGATAAATAGCACCTAAATAAAAGAGAAAATAAATATGAAATAAAGAAGGGATGGGGAAGGCTTCCTATACAAAGTGGAGTTTTAATTGAGACTTAAAGGAAGCTAGGAAGATCATTAGTTGGAATACAGGATAGGAAGCCTTTCAGGCCTGAGGTAAAGCCAGAAACAACATCCTGGGCTGAGAGATGGAAGATGTCTAACACATAGCGCTTGGGAAATGTTCGTTTTCTCTTAAGGGGAATCAGGCTTTATATAAAGGGAAAGAAATAAAACAGCCAAGAAAATGCCACCTGGCTAGAAAAGGCAGCAGAATTAGGTGGAAGACTATGGTTGTGTTTATGGGACCATGAGCTTTCTTTTTCTGCCATGTGAGAAGGAAGAAAAGACCATCTGTCTAAGGGAATAAAAGGCAAGAGAGGTAGGTAGACCATCCTTCTATATGGGATTTGTGGGAGATGGCAGCAATGGTACATGATGTGTGACACTAGGCCACACCCTTTCCTTTCCTGTTCCTGACAAACTGGAGACTAAGAATGAGAGAAGGTACAACTTGCTCTGGTGGAAGGATTTTCCTACCCTGGGAATTCATATTAGTGAAATCACAAGTTCAGGCCTTATCCATAAACTTCCAGCACTTACAGGTTCACAAAGGGCTTTACTGGTATACTAACGTCCCTTTCAATTCTGAAATTCTGTGAGAGGAAGAAAACAGTTGGCCAGGAGCTGAGAAGAGAGCTGGGAAAAAGGATGAGTATTTACCAAACGCTATTTGCCAGGGACTGCTGTTTAATTGTCTCAGTTACTCTTTGTGTCCCCAATTGGGGTTTTCTTGATCAAGATACTGGAGGGGTTTGCTATTTCCTTCTCCAGCTCATTTTACAGATGAGGAAACTGAGACAAACAGGACTGAGTGAGTTGCCCAAAGTCAACAGCTACTAAATGGATGAAACTGAATTTGAACTCAAGTTTTCCTCACTCCAGAACCAGTGTTCTGTGCATTATGAAGCCACCCAGATGCCCCAGTGAGCATCAGGATCACTTGGTCCTCAGTTTCTTCATTTGTAAATGAAGGGGACTGGACTAGGTGACTTCTAAGTCTCTCCCAACTTTATTTATTTATTTATTTATTTATTTATTTAATCTAAGGAAGGGAAGTTCCTGGCTTTTATTTTTTTTTATTTTTTTAAAAATTTTATTCTATAATAACTTTTTATTGACAGAACCCATGCCAGGGTAATTTTTTTTTTTTTTACAACATTATCCCTTGCACTCGCTTCTGTTCTGATTTTTTCCCCTCCTCGAGATGGCAAGCAGTCCTTTACATGCTAAATATGTTGCAGTATATCCTAGATACAATATATGTTTGCAGAACTGAACAGTTCTCTTGTTGCACAGGGAGAATTGGATTCAGAAGGTAAAAATAACCCCTCTCCCAACTTTAAATCTCGAGATTCTAGGAACTGTCGTAGGGGCTCTTGCCATAAGCTGTCCTGAAGTTCAAGAGGGCCCTGAATCCGAGATAATAGAAAAAGAGTGTGAGGGATTCCCAGTTTCACATGTAACTCCTTTTTTGTTCTACTTTGTATGTGGAAATTTCTTTTTCTTTTTCTTTTTTTTTTTTTTGACGGGGGCACATTCCAGGATTTTTAAAAAGAAAATCAGTCTAAAAAGCTCTAGTTATGAAAGGATTGTTGCATTAAGTACAGATTGATCACAATGAAGGATTAACAAGTGCCCAATCACTCCCATAAATGAAGGAATAGATGAATGAATGAAAGGGTAACTCACTCACTGCATGGGGATAGGCTAAAGGCCACCCCCACCCCGACGCAGGGCCCCAGAATCCAGGGACATCATTGTAAAAATATCCCTTTGGATGCCATGGGTGTCCTCTAGAGACGGTTTGTACAAGTAGCACTGGGTGTCTCCTGAAACCAATTAACAACAGACTCCCAGGCTTAATCCAAATATTGGGTGTCTCCCAGGCTGTGTTGAGGAAGGCCTGGTGGTGCATTGCAACATATCTGAAGTGCAGAGTCAGTCAGCAATGCAGGGGGTGGGAGCTTCATGGACCCTGGAGAGAGGCTAAGTCGCCGTCCCTAACACTGCCGGGAAAGGAAGTTCCCAGAGGTGGCGAGTGCCGAGTTCTTTAGCCAGTGAGGTCCCTTGGCCCTGATGGCTCACTCAACTCTGGATGTAGCTGAGCACTCTGGCCCTGGGCTCACAAACATCTCCTGTGAAGGCACATCTGTCGACAAGTCCTGGAGAAGCAAGGCTCTCAGCAGGCCCAGACTTGGGGGCGACAGGAACCAGCTGAGCAACTGGGAATCTTGCTTAGAATGCTCTTCCTCCTTACCTCAAAAAACCCCCTCTCTCTTCAACACTCTGTATTAGTACCACCTCCTACAGGAAGCCTACCTTGATTGCCTCCGCCCCTATCCCCTTGTTTCTGCCCCTACCTTTGCCCCTCTATTATTTACTGTGTCGATCGGATACAGTAGATCGATACTGTACCTTGTGTATGAGAGATGTGGATTCCTAAAGAATCTTCACTTGTATTTTTCTAGCCCCAGACTAGTCAGCTAGATTAGTCAGTCAATAAAGATTTATAAAGTTCCTACTATATGCTAAACTGGGGATACAAAGAAGCAAAAGACAGTCCCTGTTCACAAAGAACTTGTAATTGAATGAGGGAGACAAAGAACTATGTAAAAAGAAGCCATACACAGAATAAATAGGAAATATTTACAGGGAAGGCACTAGGATTAGGAGGGGTTAGGGAAGGCTTCCTGTAGGAGGTGGTGTTTTAATTGAAACTTAAAGGAAGCCAGTGAGGTCAATAGGTAGAGAAGAGGGTGGGAAGAGGTTTTCAGGCATGTGGATCAGACACAGAGAAGGTCCAGAGATGAGAGATGGAGGATCTTGTTAATAGAACAGCCAGGAGGTCAGTGTCTCTGGATTGAAGGATATATACAGGGAAAGAAGATGTGGGAAGAGTGGAAAAGCAGGAAGGCTTCATCATGAAGGAATTTTAATGCCAGAAGATTTTTGTATCTTATCCTGGAGCCACTAATGTTTATTGAGGAGGAAGTGACCTCATCAGACCTGTACTTTAGCAAAATTACTTTGGTGACTGAATAAGGGTGGACTAGAGGGGAGAGAGATGAGGCAAGCAGACCCCCACCAATAACTATTTCAACAATACAGATGTGAGGCGACCCTGGACCAAGATGGCAGGGGCAGTGTCAGAGGAGAAAAGGGGAGATATTGGAAAGGTATTGGCAGATGAAATTTACTACAGATGCTTGCAGAGGTGAAATTTACTAGACACGTGGCCACGATGAAATCAGCAGATATCCTGCTGAAGTGAAATCTACCACAGACGCTGCCAAGATGAAATTACTAGAGATCCTGCTGAGGTAAAATCTACTGCTGAAGTGAAATCTACTAGAGATCCTGCTGAGGTAAAATCTACTGCTGAAGTGAAATCTACTAGAGATCCTGCTGAGGTAAAATCTACTTGAGAGCCTGGTGAAGTGCAACCTACCACAGATGCTGCCAAGGTCAAGACTCCTAGAGATGATACTGAGGTGAAATCTATAAAAGATGCTAGAGGCAAAATCTACGAGATGCTGCCAAGATGAAATTACTAGAGATCCCACTGAAATAAAATCTACCACAGATACTGCTAAAATAAAAACTACTAGAGATGATGCTGAGGTAAAATCTACTAGCGATCCTGCTGAAGTGAAATCTGCTACAGATACTGCCAAGGTTAAACTACTAGAGATGATGTTGAGCTGAAATCTACAAGAGATGTTAGAGGTAAAATCTACTAAAGATGCTGTCAAGGTGAAATTACTAGAGATCCTGCCAAAGTGACATCTACTAGAGATCCTGCTGAAATACAACCTACCACAGATGCTGCTAAAGTAAAAACTATTAGCGATGATGCTGAGGTGAAATCTACAAGAGATGTTAGAGTTAAAATCTACTAGAGATGCTGCCAAGAAGAAACTGCTAGAGATCCTGCTGAAGTGCAACCTCTCAGAGATGCTGCCAAGGTTAAAACTTCTAGAGATGATGCTGAGGTGAAATCTACAAGAGATGCTAGAGGCAAAATCTACTAGAGATGCTGCCAAGATGAAACTGCTAGAGATCCTGCTGAAGTGCAACCTCTCAGAGATGCTGCCAAGGTTAAAACTTCTAGAGATGATGCTGAGGTGAAATCTACAAGAGATGCTAGAGGCAAAATCTACTAGAGATGCTGCCAAGATGAAACTGCTAGAGATCCTGCTTGAAGTGAAATCTACTAGAGATCCTGCTGAAGTGCAGCCCACCACAGATGCTACTAAGGTAAAAACTACTAGAGATGATGCTGAGGTAAAATCTACTAGAGATCCTAATGAAGTGAAATCTACCACAGATGCTGCTAAGATAAAAACTATTAGAGATGATGCTAATGTGAAATCTACTAGAGATCTTACTGAAGTGAAATCTACCACAGATGCTGCCAAGGTTAAAACTACTAGAGATGATGCTGAGGTAAAATCTACTAGAGATCCTGCTGAAGTGCAACCTACCACAGATGCTGCTAAGGTAAAAACTATTAGAGATGATACAGAAGTGTTATCTACAAGAGATGTTAGAAGTAAAATCTACTAGAGATTCTGCCAAGATGAAATTACTAGAGATCCTACTCAAATGAAATCTACTAGAGATCCTGCTGAAGTGCAAACTCTCACAGATGCTGCCAAGGTAAAAACTACTAGAGATGATGCTGAGGTAAAATCTATTAGAGATGGTAAAGAGGTGAAATTGACAGGCCTTGGCACCATATTGGGTGTAAGGGGTCAGAGAGTAAAACTCCAAGATGATTCCTCCACTGGAGGAAGGGAAGCTTATCTAAACGCAGGCTCTGTCAATCATTTCTGAAGTTCCTAATATGCACTGGGCATTGTATTAGGGACATGTTATGTAAAGACAGAAATGAAGTTTTCCTGCCCTCCAGGAACATACATTCTATAGGGGGTGGGTAGAAATAAGACACAAGTTGTTCACAGAGCATGTAATTTTTGGTAGCGGAAGACTAGCACCTGAATGGACACTGAAAAGTCTGTGGCAGAATGGGAAAGGTCAGTGGAGCCCTAGTGGTGCAACCCACCACAGATGCTACTGGAATTCTAATCCTCATCTTAGAGCTGAGGAAGCAATTCTTCCAAGCATGGAATGACACAGGTGGGAGATGGAATGGCCATTTTGGTTAGCCCAAATGAAGGGAAATAATACAGACTGCACCCAGGCTGGGAAGGATGTTAAATGCTAAACAAAGGAGAATGGATTTGTTCTAAAGATTGTTGAAGGCCACAGGCTTTTACTGAATATGGTCACTCTTGTGCATCAGGAAAATCTCTCTGGCAGTTGAGTAGAGAAAACATCGAAAAAATGGAAAGACTTAAGGCAAGGAGAATGATCTGGAGGCTATTATAGTAGGCCAAGAGAAAGGAAGGAGGAAAGGGAAGAGAATAAGCATTTATTAAACACCCAATATATACCAAACACAGTGCTAAGTGCTTTAAAAATATTATTTCATTTGATTGTCATCACAATCCTGGAAGGTAGGTGCTATCATTGGTCACATTTTACAGATGAGAAAATGAGGCAGGCAGGGGTTAAGTAAATTGCCTAGGTCACCTGAATAGTAAATGTCTGAAGCTAGACCTGACCTCAGGCCTTCCCAACTCCAGCCTCAGTGCTCCATCCTCAGAAGTAACAAATTTTGCAAGTGGGGAAGAGACAGAGGGGCAAGGGATGTTTTGGAAGTTGTTGTGGTTGTTGTTCAGCCATGTCCTACCCGCCATGATCCCATTTGAGATTTTCTTGGCAAAGATCCTGGAGTGGTTTGCCATTTCCTTTTCCAGCTCACTTCATAGATGAGGAAACTGAGGCAAATAGGGTTAAGTGACTTGCCCAGGATTCACACACTAGTGAGTATCTAAGGCCAAATTCAAGTCTTCCCGATTCCAGGTCTGGCACTCTATCTACTACCCTACCTCGATGTCTCTTGGAGGTAGAACTGATGAGATTTGGCAAGTGATTGGACATGGCAGATGATTGAGGTTTGTGAACCCCTCGACAGAGAAAAAGTTTGCAAGGGGAAGGTAATACGTTCTGTGCTAGACGTATTGAGTCTAAGATGCCTATGAGACATCTAATAGGAGGTGTTTGTTAGGCAGTTGGAAATGCCCACCTGGAACTTCAGAAACTGGATATATGGATCTGGGAGTCACTTAATCTCTATTTGCCTCAGTTTGCTTAACTGTAAAGTGGGATAATACTAGCACCTACTCCGCCCCCTCCCCCCCAAGATTGCTGTGTGGATTGAATGAGATAATATTTCCAAAGTGCTTAGCACAAGGCCTGGCATATAACAGTCGCTTGATAAATGCTCATTTCCTTCCCCATATCTAGGAATTTGACTGTGAAAAGTAGACCTATTGAATATTAGGGGGCAATGGCCCGGAAAGCTCTCTAAATCGGGGAGACTCGGACAAGTTTGTGGGCAGCAGGGGAGGAGCCAGAAGGTAGGGAGAGATTGAGGATTTTTTTCAGAATGTACATAGGGCGGGCGATTGGAGGAAACAGAAGGGGAGGGGATCAAGGGCAAAAGGTAGGGGAGATGCCCTTGACCAGAAGGAATACGGGGTAAAGAAGGAAGGAGTGTTGAGTGAATGATGTCAAGAGGTTCCGAGAAGGAGGAAAGAAGAAGCCCGTGGCAAATATGTTTTTGGTAAAAGATGAACGGAGGTCCTCGGCCAAAAGCTGTGGGGGTCGGATAGTAGGGTGAGGGCTTAAGGAGACAAAGGAAGGTTTAGGCCAGCTTCTGTGGGGAGCGTGTAAGAGAATCCAGTGGGAAAAAAAGGGTGGCTACGGCCCAAGGGCAATCAAACCGTCATACCCTGTGTCCCGGCAATATCACTACTAGTTCCACATCCCAGAGACATCGAAAAAGGGGAAAAAACCTACGTGTACACAAACATTTATAGCAGTGAGACGGCTAAGAATCGGAAACTAAGGGGACGTCCCTTCAAGTGGGGAGCAAGTGGTGGTATATGAATGTAACGGAATACTATTGTTCTATAAGAAATGATGAGCAAATGGATTTCAGAAAAGCCTGGAGAGACTGACACGAACTGATGCTGAGGGAAGTGAGAGGAACCAGGGGAACATCGTACAAGTAACAGCAACGTTGTAGTGAGAAGGAAAGATGACAAGATTTAGCTCTTTGCAACAATACGACGCTCTGAGAATTCCCAAAGACTTGGGAAAACGCTGCCCACGCCCAAAGTCTGGATGCAGACCAAAGCACACCATTTTCACTTGGGGGGGCTTTTTGTTCTATTTCACAACACGACCAATGTGGAAATGGTTAAAATCACTGCACATGTATGACTGTATCAGAATGCTTACTGTCTTATGGACCAGTGGTGAAGGGAGAAAAATTTTCACACTCAAAAGCTTATAAAAAAATGAATGCTGAGGCAGTTAGGTGGCTCAGTGGATAGAGCACTAGCCTTGAAGGAAGGAGGCTCTGAGTTCAAATGTGATCTCAGACACTTGACACTTCCTGGCTGGGTGACCCTGGGCAAGTCACTTAACCCCAATTGCCTCAGTAAAAAAAAATTAAAATACAATAAAAATTTAAAGCTAAGAAAAGTAATAACAACAACAACAAAAAGAATGCTGAATACTATCTTTACATGTAATTGAAAAAAAAAAAAAAAACGTGATTTACTTTAAAAGAGTCACTGGATCCAAAGCCATATTAAGGAAAAACCCCAGGAGGCTGGCTGTATCCCCCGCTACCTGCTCTCAGGCCTGGTGTCCCTGGACAGTACAAGCTTGGCCCGGCCCTTTCTGAAGGAGGCTGTCTCTGTGATGTCTTCCCTTCCTCCAGACTTGTGAGGCTTCCTAAGACTCAGGCCTAACCTGTGCCCATCCCTAGATGCTGGTGCCAGACTTTCCTCCCTCTGTCTCCATTCTCCAGTCCCTCTTGGTCTCCCTTCCCCATGTCACTTGTGTATTCAATAAGCACTTATTAACGCACATATTATCAAAGCTTTTTACATCTTAACTTGTTTCAGCCCCCATAACAATCCTGTGAGGCAGAGACTTTCATTTCTCCTATTTCACGGAGAAGGAAACTGAGGAAAACAAACTTAAGTGATTTACCCAGAGGGACAGAGCTAGTAAGCCCCTAGTGCCTCCTGACTCAGCGCCGGCCTCATCATCTCTCCCCACCCCCCATTACCCACAAGGCAACAGTGTCCTCCCTCAGGCCCCGTCCCTCCCTCCAGGGTCGCAGGTCAGACTCAGCGGGACCCGCGGCCAGAGCGAGGCCCAGGAAGGTCCCTACCTGTTGAGGCAGGAGGCCCCGTCGTAACCGCCGGCAGCATACAGGAGCCCGTGGAGAGCGGCCACGCCCAGGCAGCTCCGCCGGGTCCCCATGGAGACCTCGGGCTGCCAGACATTGGTGACGGGGTCGTAGGACTCCACGGTGGCCAGATCGGACGTCCCATCGTAGCTTGGGGGAGAGACAGGGTCAGGGTCCCCCGGGCTCTCGGCCTCCGCCCCCCCGGCACCTCCCGGGCCCCTTACCCGCCGACGGCGTACAGCCGGTTCCCGATGGCGGCCACGCCCACCCGAGCCCGCCGCGTGGACATGGAAGCCACCATGTGCCATCGGTCCGTGCGGGTGTCGTACGCCTCGCAGTCCCCGTGGATGGCGAACAGGCTCCCGCCACCTGAGGAGATGGAGGCCCTGCAGCCGCTTCCTTCGGGCGCCCCGGAGAGAGTGCGGGGGCAGCTTTGCGTCCCCAGCCCGTAACCATGGCGAGGAGCCCAGCCCTCCCTCCGCCCGGGGTCACAGGGAAAGCGGAGGCCGCCGTCCTCTCGGGGCCGCCATCGTCGACCCCCAACGGCTGGGAACTACCCCCCCGCCTGGGACGTACCCACTGCGAAGAGCACGGGGCCGGCGCCCTCGCAGCGCCGTGGGCGAGTGCGGCTGGTGCCCAGGACCCCGCGCTGCTCCGGCAGCAGGTGGAACTTGAGGGCCTCGATGAGCAGGTCCTTGCAGTCCGGGTGGTGGCGGACCAGGCCCTCGGCGTCCACGTGGCCCAGCAGGAAGTCCCGGCTCAGCAGCGGCAGCCGCACGCACTTCATCAGCTGGGGGGAGGGGGTCAGCAGGGCCAGAAAGTCCCCCCTCCCCCCAGGCCAGGGAAGAGCACCCCCCTCCCCTCGATGAGGGGCAGGAGCCTCCCCCCCACACACACACAGGGGCTGCTCAGGAAGGGACAGGCAGAAGGATGGGTGGGGACCAGTCGGAGAGGGGGGAGGGAGGGTGGGCCGTGGGGGCGGGTGGGGGTCCCCTCACCCGGGGCACGTGCTGCCTGCGCCCGTCGACGTCGTGTTTCACCCAGCTCAGCACGGCCCGGTAAACGTCCTCCTCCGACGGCACATTGAGGCTGTCGCTGGAGATGAGGTCCAGCACCTGGGGGGCGGAGGGACAGGCCCGTGCCAGCTCCTGCTGCGGGCCGGGGGGCCCTCCTGGAGGCGGCCCCCTGGGAGTCTGGGGCAGGGGATGGGGGGGATCCCGCCTCGGGCCCCGGGGGCTCCAAGGAAGGGCTCCGGCTCGTTGTGGAAGTCGGGGCGCCTCCGCAGACTCGGGGGGGGTCCCTCGGGCCCTGGGGGCTCCAAGGAAGGGCCCCGGCTCGTTGTGGAAGTCAGGGCGCCTCCGCAGACTCGGGGGGGTCCCTCGGGCCCGGGCGTACCTGCTTCAGCGGGAGCAGCATGAACTCCTCGGTCCGGGCCACCTCCACGAAGTGCTGGAGCACGTACTTGTGCGCGGCCTTGAGGAGGTCGCTGCAGGAGTGGGTGTCGGCAAAGCCGCGGATGCCCAGGCAGTTGGACGGGTCGAGTTGGCTCAGCAGGAACTTGCAACAGGCGTCCCTCACGCCGTTCAGCTGCAGGAGGCTCGCGGCCGGGAGCAGCGTCTGAGGGCGGGGGGCGCGGTGACCGGGGGCGACTGCACCGGGGGCGGGGGGGCGGCTGATGCAGGGTGGGCACACGAGAAGCGGGAGGGCTGTGAGGGGACGGCGGCTGGAGGCACAGGAGGCTGGGGCTTGGGGCGCAGTGCTCGAGGGTGTGTGGGGAGCAGCTTCAGGGGAATGAGAAACAGGAGGCCCGGGGTGGGGGGGTATGGGGGAGCAGCCTGGAGGCCCGGGGTGAGGGGCATGGGGGGGGGCAGCCAGCCTCACCTGCACGTTGCCCTCCCCCACAACAATCTCAGCCGTGTACGCAAACTGGACCAGCTGCTCCAGAGCCTGGGGGTCGATGTCATGCAGCGTGACGTGTGTCTGGCGGCTCTCGCTCATCTCGTCTGTGGGGACGTCAGGGGGCCCCGGTCTCAGCCTCCGACCCGCCCTCCTCCCCTGACTGAGACCAGTGGCCACATGGAGGGGAGCCCCCTCCTCGAGCATCAGAGTCCCCTGACCCAGAGACTCCCACCCTGGGGCAAGCTTCCGGATCCTGGCTGGCCCTCAGCCCTTTGCCCCTCAGTGACTCCCAGCAGCCCCTCCCACTCAGGGGAGGGGTTCCGGGGGTGGGGGTCTGAAGGACACCTAGAGGACACCAGCAGGTCTCGGGCCAGAGGGTGGGAGAGTTGGGAGGGAAAAGCCTAGTTGGACCCGGGGCAGGAAAGGTCTGGCCCAGGCCTGGATCGGAGCTGTCCAGCGGGAGAGGAGACAATGCAGCCCGGGCAGGGGCTGGGCCAGGAGGGAGTGCTGAACCTGGGGGCACAAGGCCGGCTAGGCTGGGGGGGGGGTCAGGACAAGTACAAGACGAGGGGCTGGGCTAGATACAAAAGGCCAAAAACAGGGGCTGAAAGCCTGGCTCTGGGAGAGCAGGGAAGGTCAAGGTCAGGGGTTCTGCTCTGGGAAGGTCAAGGTCAGGGTCCTGCTCTGGGGGGATCCACGGGGCCGGTACTTGCTTGTGAACATGGCGTGGAAGTAGGGGCTGCAGGAGGCCAGCACCACCTTGTGGGCCTTGATCTCCTTGGTGCCCACGTGCAGGACGATGTCGCAGAGCAGCCCCCGCTGCCGCATGCGGCTCATGCACACGAAGGCGTCGTGGTAGTGGCGCTTGGAGTTGTGGGCAATGCTGTGGCCCTCTCTGGTCAGCAGCTGCATGGCGCCCTCCATGGCGCCCCCGGGGCCGCGGGCCGGCCGGGGCCGGGGTCTCTCGGCCCCCTCACCGTGGGGACGAGGCGCGGCATCGGTGCTGAGGACCCTGCCGGGGGAGGGGCGGGTCAGGGGCAGGGCCCGCAGGCTCCGGTCCTGTTCTCCCCGCACAGAACCCGCACCGGGGCCTTGCCCCTCCCCCCCAGAGCCTGAGGCAGGCTGGCTGCTGGGCCCAGTGGGGCCCCCGGGGAGCCGAGTGCGAGGCTGCCTCAGACTCAGCCCTGGGATCTCCGCAGCCTCGGGAGGATGAGCCGGGAGCTCTCCAAGGTGCCCCCGCTCGGGCATTCCCAAGCTCCCGGGCGCCCAGGGAGGGCGCCCAGAAAGGAGCGTCCAGAGGTGGGAGGCGGGTCTGGGAAGGTGGGGGGCAGGTCGAGGAGCGAGCACCTAGGGAGCCCTTGGTTAGACCCCCCGAGAGCAATCACGATCCCCCTTTAGTTGAGGAAGCTGAGGCAGGGTCAGGGGCTTGTCAGATCGTGTCGAGGAAAAGGGGCCTTCCTGACCCCAGGCCTGCCCCGGGCTGCCCGGCTGCCCCTGGAGCCCTCAGCCTGGCCCGCTGCTCCGGGGGGCTCCCCCTCCTCCGGGGGAAAGGCTTCCTGGGAGGCCTGAGGAAAGTGGCTCAGCCCCGACCTTACGCAACTTTCCCCCCACAGAGCAGGGTAACGAGCCCTGCCCACAGGCCTGTGAGAGCCCTCGCCAACTGTGCAGGAGGCCGGCCCCAAGAAAAGCCGGAGAGTGTCCGGCCCGGCCCCAAGGCCTGAGACACAGGAACGGCTGCATGTGTGTGAGTGAGTGTGAGTGTGTGTGTGAGAGAGTGCGTGTGAATATGTGATTGTGAGTGAGTGTGTGATTGTGAGTGAGTGTGTGAGAGTGTGTGTGTGTGTGTGAGAGAGTGTGTGATTGTGAGTGAGTGTGATTGTGAGTGTGAGTGAGTGAGTGTGTGTGTGTGATTGTGAGTGTGAGTGTGTGAGTTGTGTGTGTGTGAGTGTGAGAGTATATAAGTGTGTATGTGTGAGTGAATGAGTGTGTGTGTGTGTGTATGAGAGCATGTGTATGTGTGAGTGTACACGTGTAAGTGTGAGCGTGAGAGTGTGTGAGTGTATGCGCGCATGTGTGCGCACGTGCGCGTGTGTGAGAGATACCCATGGGTGGGACTGAGTCGGTCTGTGTGGACTTCCACGCGCCCAGTGCAGACGCTCCCTCTACTACAGCCTGCTGGCCGCTGCGACCACTGCCACCAGCCCTCTCCCACACGGCTGCCTTTCTGGCCCATGATGCCCCACAAACTGCTCTGCCCAGTGTGCGCCCTGCAGGAGGGGTCCCGCCCCAGGGTCTCTCCCCCCGCAGTACGTTCTGCCTGGGCAGGGGGGCTAGCTGGGAGAACTCGGGGACGCGGGGCAGCACACATCAGGAGGCCCAGGCTGGCGTTGGGGTGTCGGGAACCGCGGGACTTGGGTTAGGAGTCCGGGGGCCCCTGGATCCCCAGACTGGGCTCACTAGGAATGGGCGTGAGGCTGGGAGGGTATCAGGAACTGAGCAGCAGCCGGGATGAGAGGTCAGGGGTTACACAGCTGGAAAGGGGGGGCCTGAGTCGCACATAAGGTAAGTGGAGTCATTTGAGGGTCACGTTGGTTTTTGGGGTTCACAGGGTGAGAGAGGGGTGGGCTCCACTCACTCCCAGAGAGGGCCATGCTGGGAAGTCCGGGGGCCTGGGCTGGGCGCGGGAGCCATGGGGACCCAGGGGCTGGAAATCTAGGCTTGCATGTGGTGGGGACGGCTGGCCGGGGAAGCAAGCCCCCCTGGGGGGCAGTTTGGGGATTAGGAGGGGGGCACGTACTTGCACCCTGGAAAGGTATGGGGGGGCAGGAGGCCAGAGGGCCTGGAAGGTTGGGGACCGTTAGGGACTCAGGGGCCCAGACTGGGAAAGGGGGCAGCCCGTGGGGAATGGGGGCCGGGAAGCAGCCCCGCATTCCTGCCCAGACCGAGCCGGCTCAGGAGGTTTGGGATTGGAGGTCTAGGGAAGGAGGGGAAATAAGGAGGCTGTGACCGCTGGGGCAGCAATTCGCGGAGCCCCCAGCCCGAGCCTTCTTCTGAGTTAGGAACTGGGAGGCCCCGGCCTGGAAGGCTGGGCTGAGGGTCCGGGGTGGGGGGAAGGCTAGGTCAGGTCCCGGCAGTGACCGGGGCAGGGACTGATGAAACTAGGCTGGGACCGGGAGGGGGTGACCTTAGACTGCCAAGGCCGGCTGGGCTGAGGCGTGAGGGGAGGGTCCGGGGCTGTCTGCCCCGGGGGAGGAGGGGGAGGGTCCGGAGCCTGACTCTGTCCTCGGGGGTGAAGGGAGGGGAGATGGCTCTGTCCGCATTAGACAGCCGGGCCATAGCCGGGCACTGGGACGCGGTGGGATGGAGAAGGGCTCGAGTGGGAGGGGAAGGGGACCGGGGGACTCTGAGAGGGGGAGGGCCCGAGGAGGAGTCGTGGCTTGGGGGGCGGCGCTCTCTGCAGCGGGCGGCCTCAGACTGACACAGACTGGGTGCGCTGGGGAGAGGGCCGGGGGTCCAAGTCGGGGGGCTGTCTGCGGCGGCCTCGGGCTGGCAGTTCTGGGCTGGCGGGGCCGGGGCCGGGGCCTGGGGGTCCCGCACTGCACTCACGCCTCGGGGGGAGCCGGGCTGGGGCCGGGCCCCGGCTGGGGGGGGCCCGGGCTGCTGTGCTCGGGGCTCTGCGTCCTGCCCGCCGCGCGCTCGCCCCAGGGCTGCATGGACGGGCCTGGGTTCGGGCTGCTCGGGCTCCAGGGCGGGCTCCAGCTCGGCCCGGAGGGAGGACTGAGGGGAGGGGGGGGCGCTGCTGCTGGGGCCGCGATGCAGATGCTGCCGCCGCTGCTGCCGCGGAAACCGCTGCTGATGCTGCCGCCGCTTTCTCCGCCCCACGCTCCGCTCGCTCTCTCTGCAGCCTCGGGCGGCGCAGAACGGCTGTTTGTCGGGCCCGCCCGCACCGCCTCCCCTGACTTCTGGGGTCCCTTCCACCTCCCCCGCCGGGACTCCGCCTAATCCCGACCTGTGCGTTTGGTGGTAAATTATAGTATTATCGCTTATATATCCGTAATTGTAAAATACATAAATAAAATCGCCACTCCTGGTCTTTCGGTGTTAAAGCATCTGCTGGGGGCGGGGCGGGGGGAGGGGCGGTCATTCCTCTAAGCAGCAGACTGGGGCTCTGAGACAGACCGCGGCCGGCCGCCCGCCCGCCCGCCGCACGTCGCCCAGAACCCACGCTGACACCCTCCATGTTCTTATTTACTTATCGTATTGTAAACATTTCCCGCCTCAGTTCCCTCATGCTACAGGGCTGGAAGCTGAGGTTCTAGATTTGGGGCTGGGAAAGTCGTCTCTTCTAACCCGGACATTTAAGAGAGGGGGAAACTGAGGCAGAACTGACAACGGACACATGGCAAAGTAGGGATTCGAATCCAGGTCCTCTTCCCTCCCTCCTTCCTCTTCTCTCTTTCCTTTTCTTCTCTTCCCTTTCTCCTTTCTCTTATCTCTTTCCTTCCTCTTCTCTCTCTCTCCCTTCTCTTCTCTTTTTCTCTCCTCTAATCTTGCCTTTCTCCTCCCCTCTCTCCAGGTCCACAGTAGGACCTCCCCGCCAGTTTTCCTCCTGCCCGCCCGCTTGCATACGCAGCTTCTGTCGCTCGAAAACCCGAGAGCCAACGCTAGGAGGCAGAGCCTCGGCCGGGCGAGGGGGCGGGGCCCGGGCGGAGCCGCCCCGAGGCGCAGGGCATGGTGGGAGAGGAAGCGGAGCCCACGCTGCGCAGCGTGGATGATGGCGGGGGTCGCGGAGCCTCCGCGCGGCGCGGGACGGAGGTACGTAGCGAGGGGCGTGGGGGGTCGCCGTTGCGGGTACGTGGCTGATACGTGTCTCGGCAGCCGAAGGGCGCGTGAGGAACCCCGGCTCCCCTTTTTCTCCTCCCCGGGCCTCGCTTCTGTTTCGCAGGAGGGGACACAGAGGCTGGAGAGGGACGTGCCCGGATCTCAGGCGTGGGGGAGGTGACATTTCACATTCACTGCGCTGGAGCTTGGCCTTCCATCTCGTCGTTCCCTTGGGGGAGGGGGAGGGGGAGGGAACGAGCGTCGATCGCTCGCCTGGGTGTGATTAAGGCCTTTGCGGCTGCCGTGATTGTCTCCGTTCTCCGGATGGGGAAACCGAGGCAGCCCGCGTGTTCGCGATTTTCGGCCCGGGGGGCCTTCGTCTAGCACGCGTTTGAATTCCAGTCTTTCCGACTCCAGGTCTAGCGCTCGGTGCGCCGTGGCGCCTCCTAGCTGCCGCAGGGGGCCTAGGTGCAAATCCTACGGGCCACTCCCTAGAGGGATCCGGGCGAGTCGATTCTCCTTGGGCCTTGGTCTTTTTTTTTTTTTTTTTTTTTTTGTAAAAAGGGGGAGGGGGAGCGTTCAAGCCCAGTGACGCAGCAAGTCTCTACGTCTTTGCTTCCAGCTTCAGGAGAAAAGGGCAGTATCTCCAGCTCTACAAAGCGATTGGGGGAGGGGAGGGGTCTTCAGGGGAAGGGTCTCTTCTAGCCGATCGAGCTTGAGCTGCCTCGAGACCGAGCTTGATTGAGCTGCCTCGGAGGCCATGGGGAGGAGGGGCGTGTCTTTGTCTATTTATTTATATATTTATTCATTCGTTGATTTATTTGTCTTAAGAAACAAGCGATCAGATGGTTATTAATTAGCGCTGACGTATTGTCACTCGATGGAGGGGGGACGGGAGGGGGTGGCAGGTGGCAGCCGAGGGGACTGTTTATTGCTAATAATTGGTGACAATGACAATAGCGCTCGGGTTGAAGAGCCGTTTAATGGCGCGTTTCCTTTGATCCGCTCTGCGCCTGGGGGAGGCGAGGTCTCTAGGTAGAGCCGTGTTGGAAACTGAGGTAGGTGTGCCTGTGGGGGCGGGGCTCTCCGGGTTCTTTCTGCCAGACTGAAGGCTGTCCGCCATTCTTTTCAGGAAGCTGGCGGAGCTGAGCGTGGATGAGTTCCTCACCTCGGGCTTTGACTCGGAGCTGGACAGTGGGTCCGAGGAGGAAGAAGGGGCCTGTGGGCCCCCCGCGGGGGCTCCGGGTGGAGCGCGGAGCCAGGCAGCTGCCGGGATGCCCAAGAGGAAGCCGACCGCCCAGGAGGGGCCAGCCCCAAAGTAAAGGATGGGGACAGGGTGGTGACAGGCCTGTATTCTTCCTCCTTCCTCTGCCCCTCCCCCTCCCTCCTTAATTAAGCTTTCTTGCTTTCTTTCAGGACTTAAGCTTTTCCACCCACAGAGCCCCCTTTCTCCAGAGAAATGTTTCCCCCACCCTCCTTATGTAGAAGTAGGTGTGCAAATCAAACGTTTACTGGCAATGAATCATAATCTCGCGGTCTCCATGGTAACTTCTGAGACCCCATATGGGTTGCAACCCACAGTTTAAGAAGCTTTGGTCCCTCCATCACACGTGGGCGTGGCTGGCCCTCCCCATCCACTGGAGACTGCCAAGCTTCTGGACCAGCCAACTTGTTCTGCTTACCCAGAGACACTCAGAGAGCGGCCGTTTTCTGGGCTCTCAGCGTCTGCGAGAAAGGCCTGCTGCGCGCGCCCTCTTAGGCCTTGCTCTCCAGCCACCGCTGTGGGTAGTGGGGGCTCGTCCCAGCCCAGTGCCCTTCAGGGGGTAGCCCTTAGCCGGCATTAAGAACCCAGAAAGGTCACCGCCTCTATCACTTGACGTTGAGAGGCCTAGGGGGTCCCCTTCAATTAGAGGCCGTGGGATTGAGGAGACCAGGAAGAGGTGATAAATGACCTCGGATTATCTGAAAGTCGCCTTGCTCAGATCTCCCAGGACCACAGGCAGGCCGATCTGTCTGTGCTTGCACACGGTGCAGTTCCCTTTTCTAGCACCCCTAAAAAGGGGCCATCCAGGTTTTATTTGAAGGCCCCCAAGGTGGGATATGCCCACTAGCTCCCCTGGTAGCCTTTTTCCCCTGAGGACGGCTCTGCTGTCAGGAGGTCTCTCCTCTACCTGAGGAGCCTCCGTGGGCCAGTGTGGGGAACACATCTCCTGGCCCTTGGCCATCTTTGTTACCCTCTTCGTTACATTACAATATAGATGAGGTCTAATTAAGGCAGGCTGTGATTTCTCTGTTACCTCTTTTTCCCAGGAGCCAAGACTCCCATTAGCTTTTAAATCTGCTGCCCCAGTGATGACTGCTGACCTGGAATGAGCTGGGGGTCCACTAAAATCCCCAGATCTTTTTTTTTTATTATTTTTTGGGGGGAGGGGATAAGTTTTTATTAACAGAACATATGCCTGGGTAATTTTTTACACCATTATCCCTTATACTCACTTCTGTTCTGATTTTCCCTTCCCTCCCTCTCCCTCCCCTAGATGGCAGGCAGTCTTATACATGTTAAATATGTTATAGCATATCCTAGATACAGCATATGTGTGCAGAAATTGTTTTCAGAAGGTAAAAATAATCTGGGAAGAGAAACAAAAATGCAAGCAGTTTACACTCATTTCCCAGTGTTCCTTCTCTGAGCGTAGCTGATTCTGTCTATCATTGATCAATTGGAACTGGGTTAGACCAGATGTTTTATTTAAGACTGCTTTCTCGTCACACTTCCCGTGTCTCGTACGGATGAAGTTGAAGTTTTTTAAATCCACACGTGGAATTCTACACTTATTTCTGTTGAATTTCTTCTTACTGAATCATCCTGCTGCTCTGACCTGTCACAATCTCTTTGAGAAAATAGCCCGGTGCCTTTTTTTCCCAAATTGTTGACAATCAAATTAATTGTTGATTAAAGAGCACAGGCCAAATCCAGGATGGGGAACTGGAAGCTTCCAGCCTGCTGCCATTGAACAGTTGTTGGATGCTTGTGGGCCAGCCGTCCAGGCAGTTCTGGGCCCGTCTGACTCGTCAGAGCCCCTCTCTGTTCTCCCCCGGGGAGAGACACGAGGCACCTTTTTTGGTCAAACCCTTTGCTGGGCAGAGCATCTCTGTGCTCCATCAGGACCAGTGGAAGCTATCCAGGCTCCTCTGTGCTGAGCGGGGCTTGCTGCCCCAAGGAGGCTGGCTCCTGACCCAATGCTCACCAGCCATATTTTAGGTGCTCCATCTGAGGGTTTTGTCCAAAGCTGGAAAAGTCAGCTCTGAAACCCCCAGCTTTTTTGGTCCTTTTACTGATTTTTGTCATGAGGGGCAGTATGCTATCTTTGGAGTCTGGGCTCCTAGTCTCGATCCTCGCTCTGTCAACCTTAGTTTCCTTCTCTGTCAGGTGACCCCTCTGCTTCTGACCATTCAGGGTTCTGGTGTCTGTGGCTTTGTACCCCCCACCTCCCCCCATTTGTTTTGGTTCAGCCCGTCTTTCTCCCGTAACGTTTTGTGCTGGGTGACTGCCCTCCCTCCCTACGCTGGCTCGCCATTCCTCCGGCTGCTCAGGACCAAGCACTCGCTTAGGAGTGTGGGAATTGTCTGGCCTGGCCCCCACCCCACACGCCCGCTTGCGGATCCCCGGGGATGGGCACCTGCCAGTGGCAGCCGTCCCCCCATGGGGGGGCATCTCTCTGCCCTTTCCCTTCACGGGTGCCTGGGTAGGCCTTTGACACGACCCCTACGTCCTTGGCTACGCTGGCTGCTCTCTCTGGACGTTGCCTGCCCAGGGCTGAGGATGGCGGCCCCTCCCTATGCCCGGAGGCTGCGCCTCTCCCGGGGGCCACGCTGGCTGAGGACTGACCCTTTCGGGCCCTCCACGAGCCAGTTGCCCTCCTCCTAGCAGCCCGTGGCTGCCCTCTCTACTTTGTCTGCTCGGCCAGCCGGAGGACCTTGCTGGATTAGTTATTGGGAGGAGTCAGTCCAGGCTAGCTCCCTCTAGTGCTATCCTGGGGAGCTAGCCTGGACTGACACCCCCCAATAACTGCGCTCCCCGGGATCCCTCAGATGCTCCAATGTTTCCAGGATACCGTAACGTGTCTTACGGCCGAGGGAGGTATGCTTGGATCGCCCGGAACCTGGGTTCTTTGTGGTTTGCCTGTGGGTACCCTCCCTCTCTAGCTCCCCCTTCCCAGCTCCGCTTCCCAACTTGTGGGCTCCCGTCTCCCCCGCCTCTGCTTCCCTTCTTTCTGGCCTCCTCGAGGGCCGTTCCCCCCCTCTTCCCCCCCTGTCGCTGCCCTGGCGCTGCTTTCCCCTGCCCGCTGGGCTGCCCCTCCTCCCCTGCACCCGCAGGCCTCCGAGCCTCGGCCCAGATCGCTCCTTCTGTCCTGAGCCCCTCTTTGGGGGTTACTTCCTTTGTGCTGAACCATAAGGGGCTGAACCCCGGAATCTGTGCTCCAAGTGTGGCGTGGGGAGGCGGTAACCGGGCAGCAGAGCGACGCGCCTCTGCTCCGTGGCCGTCCTGACCCCGTCCGCCCTTGTCCCCAGGAAGTTAAGGAAGGGCCAGGCGTCCGAGCACAAAGACCAGCTCTCGAGGCTGAAGGACAAGGACCCCGAGTTCTACAAGTTCCTCCAGGAAAACGACCAGACGCTCTTGAACTTTGATGACTCGGACAGCTCCGAGGAAGAGGAGGAAGAGAAGTTCCACACGCTCCCGGAGGAGCTGGAGGTGGGGGGGGGCTCTGCACAGTAGGAGTGGGGTGGGCAGGGGGGGCCACAGGCCGCACAGTAGGAGGGGAGGTGGGACCCGCCTTTGGAGAACCCCGGCCCACTGCGGGGCTGGTCCTGATGCCATTTGTGTCTGCCACTGCTGGGGCCCTGGGGCCAGGGAGCTGCTGCTCACCACTGACCCTGGCCCTGCTGCATTCAGGAAGCCAGTGAGGATGAAGAGGGGGAGGAGGAAGAGGAGCAGAGCACGCGGAAGAGCCGATCCAAGCGGGCTAAACTGACCCTCAAGATGGTGGAGCAGTGGAAAGAGTCAGCCAAGGTGAGGGGGGAAGGGAGAGCAGAGCTGGCTGGAGGGGCAGGACTGTCCTTGTCTGCGGCTCTTGCCTCCGTCCCCGGAGCTCAGGCCTTCTCTCTCCATCCCACGGGTCTCTGGGGCTTTGTGACCTGAGCAGGTGACCCCCTTTTCCCTCCCTCCCCCCTCCCCCCCCAACCCATGGTGACATTGAAGAGCAGGGGCTGATGGGCAGCAAGACCCGGGCTCAGACACTAGGAAGTGTGTGTGGGGGCAGGGAGCCTTAAACCCAAGCAGACATGAGGCCCGCAGAGGCCCGGGTCTGAGCCGGGAGCTGGGGGCGGCTGCTCCGAGCCGGATCCCTCTCCCACCTCCCTGCTGTGGCTCAGACACCCCCCCTCACCCAGGCAGCTGAACCACCCTTGGCTTTGGGGGGTTTTGTTGTTGTTCTTTTAATTTGTTTATAGTGTCACTTTCTTTTAAATTTAATTTTTTTAATTAGAATCTTTTTACCTTCAAAACATGCACAGATAGTTTTTCAACACTGACCCTTGGAAAACCTTGTGTTCCAGCTTTCCTCCCCTTCCTCCTCCCCTCATCTAAGTGGCAAGTAACCCAATATGCATTAGATGTGTTAAAAACATAGGCTAAGTCCAGCATGTGTATGCGTATTTCCTAGTTCTCATGCTGTGAAAGAAAAATCAGATCAAAAAGGAAAAAAATGAGAAAAAAAACCAAATGCAAACAAATAACAACAGAGTGAGAACACCGGACAGTGCAGACAGAGTGACACGTAGTGACCCACACTTGGCTCCCACGGCCTCTCTGGGCCGAACCATCAGGACTGACCTGGCCCGGCTCATTCAGAGCCCCCGTGGTGAGGCCGGTCTGGCTGCTCCAGCCTCCTCGAGGCTCAATAAGCCCAGCCTCCGAACCTTGCGTGTCCAGGCCCGGTTCACCTTCCTCCCCACACGCCGTCCTCCTTCCAGGTCCCCCGGCCCGTTCCCCTCGTTCTGAGACCCAGAGGAGGGAGCCCTGAGTTCCAGTCTGGCCTCCCACATCCCTCAGCCACGTATCCCTGGGCAGGTCACTTCTCCTAGTTGGCCTCAGTTTGCCCAGTTGTAAAAGGGAGCTGATCCTGGCCCCAGCTGGGTGGTTGGGGGAACCCAGGGAGCAGGTGTTTGGGGAGCAGAGGCCTGGCCCCCAGCAGGGGCTGTGTGAGGGGGCCGGCTCGCCTGCCCTCAGGGAGCCTGGCCCCGGGTCCGCGACGCCCCTTGTTTCCTGCCCACTTCTAGAAGGACCTCTCGCCGCGCCTCTTCCACGAAGTCCTGCAGGCCTTCCGGGCCGCCGTGTCCACCACCCACGAGGACAAGGAGCACAAGGAGCCCAGCAAGTTCCGGATCACAGACAGCGCGGGTGAGCCTGGCGCGAGTGGGGGAGGGGGCTGGTCGTGGGAGGCCGGGAGCCCCCTAATGCTGTGCGTGTTCCCCGGCCTCCGCAGTGTTCAACGCCATCATCACCTTCTGCATTCGGGACCTGTTCCCCTGCCTCCAGAAGCTACTGCAGCTGAAGCCGCCCAAAGACAGGACCAAGTAAGGGGGGCTGCCGCGGTGGGGGGAGGGGGGGCTCAGGGGCGGAGAGACCTGAGGGAGAGTCCCACCTCTGGCACTTCTTCCCAGAGTGGTGGTTTGCTGTACCTTCCCTGGGGGGGGCAGGGAGACCCAAGTTAGAGCATACAAGTAAAGCTCTTTGAGAACCTCGAAGGCCATAAAAAGGACTCTGGTTTTTCTTCCTTGGGGAAAGTGTCTGCAGGGGAGGCAGGCTCTCACTGGCTCCCCCCGGTGCCTGATTGACTTCCCGGGCTGCCCTGTCTCAGCTACTCGGCTCCCCAGAACCCCCCTCCCCGAAGCCAGATCCAGCTCAAGCTCTGCCTTCTCCCTTCCCTCCACCGCCTTGGCTCACGCCATCTGGGCCAGCGGGCCTGTGCCCATGACGGACTCTCATCTCCCTGGGTGTACAGGGCAGCCCTGCAGCGGGTGGTGGTCAGTGAGTGTCGCTGACCCGAGAGCTCCCGCAAAGCCAGCCCGCAGGCAGCCAAAGCCGTTGCCATCGGGAGGACTCGGGGAGCACTAGACACCTTTGGTTTATTTAAGTAGGAAATTTGGGGTTTTTTCCAATTACTTGTAAAACAGTTTTTTTAAGGGTTGAGTTTGGCTGGAAACAGTGGGTGCCCGTCGTTGGGGGGGTGGCTAAACACGTTACAGGATGGGGGTATGATGGAATGTTACGGTTCTATAAGAAACGGCCAGCAGCCTGATTTCAGAACTGATTACACGAACCGATGCTCAGTGGAGTGAAGTACCCAGAGAACGTTGTACATGACATGATTATGTCATGATCAACTGATGGGCAGGGAGGGCTCCTTCCAACGATGGGGTGACCAGGGCCAGTTCCAGTAGACTTGGGATAGAGAAAGAGAGCCGTCTCCTTTCAGCTGGAGGCCTGCGGCCTGAATGCAGCACAACACAGTATTTTCATCTTTTTCTTGTTTGCTTGCTTTTTGTTAGTTTTCTCACCTCCCTCCCCCCATTTTTGATCTGATTTTTCTTGTTTAGTACACTAAAAGTGGAAATATATATAGAAGAAGGGCACATGTTCAACATATATTGGATTACTTACTATCTAGGAGGGGGGGGTTGGGAGAAAGGAGGGAGAAAAATTTGGAACACAAGGTTTTGCAAGCAGGAATCTTGAAAACTGTCTTTGTATTTTTGAAGATAAAAAGTTATTATCAAAATTTAAAAAAAATCTGAGTTTGAGGTTCTCCCCCTCCCTTTCGCCTCTGGAGAAAACAGGGAATTTTCTACAGATTATACATGTGCAGTCATGTGAAACATGTCCTTATTGGCCACATTGTGAAAGAAACAGTTTAAAAAAAAAAAGAAGACGACTAAAGTATAAAAAGGCATGCTTTGGGTCTGCATTCAAACTTCATTAGTTCTTTCTCTGGAGGTAGGATAGCATTTCTCATCATGTGTTTTTGGGAATAGTCTTGAATCGTATTGTTGAGAACAGCTAAGTCATTCACTGTTGATTACTGTTACAACATGTGTACAGTGTTCTCCTGCTTCTACTCGCTTCACTTTGCATCAATTCATGTAAGTCCAGATTTTTCTGAAATAATTTTTTAAATTCGCTTTTTATTTTTCAAAACTTCTGCGTGGATAATTCTTCTACATTAGCCCTTGCGAAACCTTATGTTCCGGTTTTCCCTCCCATCCCTCATGCCCTCCCCTAGGTGGCAAGTAGTATAATCTATGTTAAACATGGTAAAAATATATGTTAAGTCCAATATATGCATACATATTGATACAATTATCTTGCTGCATAAGAAAAATCAAATCAAAAAGGGAAAAAAATGAGAAAAAAATAAAATGCAAGCAAACAATTAACAGAGAGAGTGAAAATGCTATGTTGTGGTCCACCCTCAGTTCCCACAGTCTTCTCTCTGGGTACAGACAGCTCTCTGCATCACAAGACCATTGGAACTGGTTTGATTCATCTCGTTGAAGAGAGCCATGTCCATCAGAATCAATCATCATAGAATCTTGTTGCCGTGTACAATGATCTGCTTCTGCTCATTTCACTCAGCATCAGTTCATGTCAATCTCTCCAGGCCTCTCTAAAATCATCCTGCTGGTCATTTCTTAGAGAACAATAGAATAATAGAACAATATATTTTACAACCAAGTATACCATAATTTTTTCAGCCATTCCCCGACTGATGGGCATCCACTCACTTTCCAGTTTCTGGCCACTACAAAGAGGCTGCCACAAACATATTTGCACATTCGGGTCCCTTTCCCTCCTTCTCTTTGGGATATGATTCCAGCAGAAACGCTGCTGGATCAAAGAGTATGTACAGTTTGATAACTTCCTGCTCATCATTTCTTAACAGAAATAAAATCCCATTGCTTTCATATACTGCAATTTGTTCAACCAACCTCCAGGTGATGGGCATCCCCTCAGTTTCCAGTTCATTGCCGCTATAAAAAGAAATGCTGTTAATATTTTTTCTTTGATCTCTTTTGGGTTTCAGACCTTTTGGTGTTGCTCAGTCAAAGGACATGCACATATTATAACACTTTGGACATAGTTCCAAATTGCTCTTCAGAATGGTTGGATCAGTTCACAACTCCACTAACTCCATTGTGTCCCAGTTTTCCCTCGTCCTTTCCTCCATTTGTCATTTTTCCTTTCTGTCCTGTTAGCTGATTGGATAGTTATCAGGTGACATTTCAGAGCTGTTTTCATTGGCATTTTTCTAATCAATACAAATGTAGAATTTTTTTTCATATCATTATAGGTCACTTTGATTTCTTCTGAAAACTGCCTGTTCGTTTCCTTTGCTCATTTATCAGTTGGGGGATGATTTCTATTTTTATAAGTTTAGCTCAGTTCTCTGTATTTGAGAAATGAGGCATTTAACCCAGAAACATTTAACACATAAATTCCCCCCCTCCCCTTTCCCCCGTTTCCTGCTTCCCTTGACATCTTGGCTGCATTGGTTTTGTTTGTGCAAAACCGTTTCAATTTAATGTGATCTAAATTATCCATATTATTCCCACAATGTTCTCTATCTTGTTTGGTCCTAAATTCTTCCTTATCCACAGATCTGATGGATAAACTGTTTCATGTTCCCCTAATTTGCTTTTGGTATCTCCCCTTATCTCTAGATCATATATTCATTTTGATCTTATCTTTGTATCTGGTGAGCATGTTGGTCTATGTCTAATTTCTGCCCAAACCGCTTCCAGTTTTCCCTGCAGATTTTGTCAAAAAGGGAATTTTTGGCTGAAAAGTTTGTCTTTGGGTTTATAAAACATTAGATAACTGCGGTCATTTACTACTGCATATTGGGTACCCAGTCTATTCCACTGATCCACTACTCTGTTTCTTAGCCAGTAATAGTTTATTTTCATGACTACTGTTTTGTATTACACTTTGAGATCTGATACTACTGGGGCTTTTTCATTTTTTTTTTTCCATTAATTCCCTTGATCGTCTTGACTTTGTTTTTTCAGATGAATTTTGTCACTTTTTTCTATAAAATAATTTTTGGTAGTTTGGTATTAGATAAATTGTTTAGGCAGAAATGGTATTTTTATCTTGTTGGCTCAGCTTACCCATGAACAATTGATATTTTTATCAGTTGTTTAGATCTGGCTTTATTTGTATGAAGTGTTTTATAATTGTGTTCTTATAGTTCCTGGGTTTGTCTTGCCGGGGAGACTCCCGAGTATTTTTTTATTGTTTGTAGTTATTTTAAGTTAATTTTTCTATCTCTTGCTGCTGGACTTTGTTGGTAAAATATTAAAATGCTGATGATTTATGGGGCTTTGTTTTACATATAGAAACTTTGCTAAAATTAGTTATTTCAAGTGGTTTTTAGGTGATACACCATCATATCATCTAGGAGTGATGAGTGATAGTTTTGTTTCCTCATTGCCCATTATAATTCCTTTCTCTTTTTTTTTTCCTCTTATTACTATTGCCATAACTAGGATTTCTAGTCCATTATTGAGTAATGGAAATAATAATAATGCATTTTTGTTTCACGCCTGATCTTATTGGAAAGACTTGTAGTTTATTCTATTGTAGCTAATGTTTGATGATGGTTTTTGAAAGACATTACTTATAATTTTATAGGAATTTTAATTTTATAATTTAATAGGAATTTAAAAATTATCATTATAGCTTTTTATTTACAAGATAATATGCATAGGTAATTTTTCAGCATTGACAATTGCAAATCCTTTTGTTCCAACTTTTTCCCTCCTTCCCCAACCCCCTCCCCCAGATGGCAGGTTGACCAATGCATCTTAAATATGTTAAAGTATAAATTAAATACAAAATAAGTATACATGTCCAAACCTTTATTTTGCTGTACAGAAAGAATCGGACTCTGAAATAGTGTACAATTAGCCTGTGAAGGAAATAAAAAATGCAGGCAGACAAAATAGAGGGATTGGGAATTCTATGTAGTGGTTCATAGTCATTTCCCAGAGTTCTTTCACGGGGTGTACCTGGTTCAGTTCATTACTGCTCTATTGAAACTGATTTGGTTCACCTCATTGTTGAAGAGGGCCAAGTCCATCAGAATTGATCCTCATATAGTATTGTTGAAGTATATAATGATCTGCTGGTCCTGCTCATTTCACTCAGCATCAGTTCGTGTAAGTCTCCCCAGGCCTCTCTGAAATCATCCTGCTGGTCATTTCTTACAGAACAATAATATTCCATAATATTCATATATCACAATTTATTCAGCCATTCTCCAACTGATGGGCATCTACTCAGTTTCCAGTTTCTGGCCACTACAGAGAGATCTGCCACAAACATTCGTGCTCATACAGGTCCCTTTCCCTTCTTTAAAATCTCTTTGGAATGCACTATTTGACAAAAATTGCTGGGAAAATTGGAAATTAGTATGGTAGAAACTAGGCATTGACCCACACTTCACACCATACACCAAGATAAGGTCAAAATGGGTTCATGACCTAAGCATAAAGAATGAGATTATAAATTGGAAGAGCATAGGATAGTTTACCTCTCAGACCTGTGGAAGAGGAAGAAATTTATGACCAAAGAAGAACTAGAGCTCACTGTTGACCACAAAATAGAAAATTTTGATTATATCAAATTGAAAAGTTGTTGTACAAACAAAACTAATGCAGACAAGATTAGAAGGGAGACAATAAACTGAGAAAACATTTTTACAGTCAAAGGTTCTGATAAAGGCCTCATTTCCAAAATACATAGAGAATTGACTCTAATTTGTAAGAAATCAAGCCATTCTCCAATTGATAAATGGTCAAAGGATATGAACAGACAATTCTCAGATGAAGAAATTAAAACTATTTCTAGCCATATGAAAATATGCTCCAATTCATTATTAATCAGAGAAATGCAAATTAAGATAACTCTGAGATACCACTACACACCTGTCAGGTTGGCTAGAGTGACAGGGAAAGATAATGTGGAATGTTGGAGGGGATGTGGGAAAACAGGGACACTAATACATTGTTGGTGGAACTGTGAACACATCCAGCCATTCTGGAGAGCAATTTGGAACTATGCTCAAAAAGTTATCAAACTGTGCATACCCTTTGACCCAGCAGTGTTTCTACTGGGCTTATACCCCAGAGAGATACTAAAGAAGGGAAAGGGACCTGTATGTGCCAAAATGTTTGTGGCAGCCCTGTTTGTAGTGGCTAGAAGCTGGAAAATGAATAGATGCCCATCAATTGGAAAATGGTTGAGTAAATTGTGATATATGAATGTTATGGAATATTATTGTTCTGTAAGGAATGACCAGCAGGATGATTTCAGAGAGGCCTGGAGAGACTTATACGAACTGATGCTAAGTGAAATGAGCAGGACCAACAGATCATTATATACCTCAACAACGATAGTGTTTGAGAATATATTCTGATGGAAGTGGATTTCTTTGACAAAGAGATCTAACTCAGTTTCAGTTGAACAAGGATGGACAGAAGCAGCTACACCCAAAGAAAGAACACTGGGAAATGAATGTAAACTGCTTGCATTTTTGTTTTTCTTCCCGGGTTATTTCTACCTTCTGAATCCAATTCTCCCTGTGCAACAAGAGAACTGTTCGGTTCTGCACACATATATTGTATCTAGGATATACTGTAATCTATTTAACATGTATAGGACTGCCTGCTATCTGGGGGAGGGGGTGGAAGGAGGGAGGGGAAAAATCAGAACAGAAGTGAATGCAAGGGATAATGTTGTAAAAAAATTACCCTGGCATGGGTTCTGTCAATAAAAAGTTATTTAAAAAAAAAAATCTCTTTGAGATATAAGCCCAGTAGTAACACTCCTGGGTCAAAGGATATGCACAGTTTGATAGCTTTTTGAGCATAGTTCCAAATTGCTCTCCAGAATGGCTGGATCTAAGGAATTTATTTTTATAATTTTAAGGAAAGTTTCACTTATTCCTATCCTTTCTAGTGTTTTTAAGAATGAGTATTGTATTTTGTCAGAAGCTTTTTCTGCATCTGTTGAGATCATAATATGGTTTTTGTCGTTTTTCTTATTGATATAGTCAGCTATGCTGATGGTTTTCTGAATATTGAACCAGTCCTGCATTCTTGGTATAAGTCCCACCTGGTCATGGTGTATGATCTCTGTGATATATTGCTCTAATCCCCCTAATCGTTTAATTAAGATTTTAAAGTCATTATTTGTTAGGGAAATTTGTCTACAGTTTTCCTTCTATGGTTTTGCTTTTCCTGGTTTAGGTATCACTCAATATGGAAGGACACCTATGTCTTTTTTTCCAAAACTTTATAGTATTGGACTTAAATATAATATTTACTTGGACCGATGCTGGAAATTTTTTTTAAGAGAGTATTGATGCCTTCTTCAGTTTCTTTTTCTAAGATCTGGTTATTTAAATATTTTTTTCCCTCTTCTGTTAATCTGGGCAATTTATATTTTAAATATTCTTCCATTTCATTTAAATTATTAGCTTTATTGGTATGTAATTGGGCAAAGTATCTGATAATTGTTTTAATTTCATCTTTGTTGACAGTGAATTCACTCTTCATTTTTTTGATACTGATAATTTTTTTAAATCAAATTAACCAATGGCTTATTGTCTTTTTCATAAAACCACCTCTTATTTGAACCAGTTAGTTCAGTGGCTTTCTTACAATTTCATTATTTCAAAATTATTTTGATTATTACTGTTTGAATTTCAGGATTGGTATTTAATGAGGGAATTTAAAATTTCCTCTTTTTCTAGTTTCTCTGGTGACCTATCCAATTCATTGATCTGTTCTTTCTCTGTTTTATTGATATAAGCATTTAGAGATATAAATTTTCCTCTAAATACTAAGTACTTTTTTGGCCACATCCCATAAATTTTGGTATCTTGTTTTACTGTCATTCTCTTTAATGAAATGATTGTTTCTATGAATGTGTCTTTAAAGAACCCATTCATTCTTTAGGATTTGATTAATTAGTTTCCAATTAATTTTTAATCTATGTTTCTATACCCTTTTGTTGAATGTAATTTTTATCATATTTCTGCATTTCGTTGTCAGTTTTTTGTGCTCCAACATAATTCTTTTTTTTCCTAATATTTTATTTGTTTTTTATTATTGGCATGGATAATTTTTCAACATTGACTCTTGTAAAAAACTTCTGTTCCAACTTTCCCCCTCCTTCCCTCCGCCCCCTCCCCTAGATGGCAAGTATGGCATGTTAAATATGTCAAAGTCATATAGTTCTTTTTTATGGAGGTGCCATGTATTGCCGAGAAAAAGGTGTATTCCTTTCTATTCCGGTCCATTTTTTTTCTTCAGAGGTCTATCATATGTAACTTTTCTAAAATTCTCTATTTAAATAAATATTTATATAAAAACACAAAAGGTTTTTTTTTTGATTGGTTGTTTTATTTTGTTTTTGAAAGATTTATATAGTTAGAAGAGAAAGTTGCGGTCTCCCATAATATCATTTTATTATCTATTTCCTCTCGTGACCCATTTAACTTTTCCTTTAAGAAATCTGGTTGCTATATCATTTGGTGCATATAGTTTAGCATTGCTATCACTTCATTGGCTATGGTACATTTTGCAAAATGCAGTTTTTCTACTTAGTCCTTTAAATTAGACCTACTTTTGATTTGTCTGAGATCATGCTTTCTTAAATTTCACTTGAAGCATAATAGATTCTGCTCCAATATCTTACCTTTACTCTGTGTCTTTCAGCTTCAAGTATATTTCTTGTAAACAACATATTGTAGGATTTACTTTTTTATCTACTATCTGCTTCTGTTTTAAGGGGGAGTGTGATGTTCTCTAAAATATAATCGTTCTCTGGGAGCAGGTTTCTTGGGTGGCTTCTGGAGGCAGCCTTCGTCTCAGTTCTAAGTAATAATCACCTCAAATGCAGCCAGGAATTAAAGTCCAGTCTTTTTATTGTCTCTTCCAAAATAGCCTGGTTAGCTTTCTTAGAGGCCCATCTCTCTCCTTGGTTCCAAGAGCTCCTGTTGCCAGCCCTTTGCCTCTTCCAGTTTCATCCTCTCTTTTTCCAAATCTTAGCTTCTCAGTCTCCCAAAAAGTCTCTAGTTGGCTTGTGGGAGCTCCTTATATATGATCTCTTAAAGGTGTGAACTTAAAGGTTGACTCCTTCTCTGAAAGTGGGATTGTGGGAGCTGTGACTTTTGAATCTCTTCACTGAACTTGTGACTCTCCTGGACTTGTGAATCTTGTAGAACTCCAACAAGTACTAAACACAGTAGTGAACCAGAGAACTGCTAAGCATGATGCTAAAATTAGACAACCGACTTAGCACCTTGTAAGAATCCTAAAGGGAACTCATCCCATTCCCATTTATATTTATGATTACTGTTTATTTCTCTCCATCCTATTTTTTTCCCCCGTTTATCCTTCTGTTTCTTTTCTTTCACCCTGTCCCTCCTCAAAAGTATTTTGCTTCTGTCCTCTGTCTCCCTTAGTCTGTCTTCCTCTTTATCAGGCCCTCCCCTTTTCTAGTTTCACTCTGCTCTTGCTTCCTCATAGAGTAAAACAAATTTTGTGTGCAACTGAGTGTGTGTTATACCTCTGAGCCAATTTCCATGAGAATAAGGAAGAAGTGTTGGCTCCTCCCCTTACCATCTTCCCCAAGTCTCTACTTTTGCTGCCTTTTATGTGAAATAATTTATCCTATGCTATCTCTTCCTTCTCCCTTTTTCCAGTGCATCCTTTTTCCCCTCCCTTAATTTTATTTTTTTAAATTACATCCTATCATAGTTAACTTATATCTGTGCCATCTAATTACAGATACTCCTTTTAACTGCCATAACAATAAGAACATTCTACAGTTTGACCTTATTGAATCCCTGATGATTTCTCTTTCGTTTTTACCTTTGTCTTTTTGTCTTTCTTGAGTCTTATATTTGAAAGTCAGTTTTTCTATTCAGCTCTGGTCTTTTTAATAGAAATGCTTGAAAGTCCTATTTTTCAATAAATGCTCATTCTTCTCATCCCCAATCCAAAGAATTATACTCAGTTTTGCTGGGTTGGTTATAATCCTAATTCCCTTGGCCTCTAGAATATCACATTTCTTTTTCTTTTTTTTTTTTTTTAGCTTTTTATTTACAAATTATATGCGTGGGTAATTTTTCAGCATTGACAATTGCAAGACTTTTTGTTCCAACTTTTCCCCTTCTTCCCCCCACCCCCTCCCCATATGGCAAGTTGACCAATACATGTTAAATATGTTAAAGTATAAATTAAATACAATATACATATACAGGTCCAAACAGTTATTTTGCTGTACAAAGAGAATCAGACTTTGAAATAGTGTACAATTAGCCTGTGAGGTAAATCAAAAGTGCAGGCGGACAAAAGTAGAGGGATTGGGAATTCTATGTAGTGGTTCATAGTCATCTCCCAGACTTCTTTCGCTGGGTGTCGCTGATTCAGTTCATTACTGCTCTATTGGAACTCATTTGCATCTTGGTTGTTGAAGTGGGCCACATCCATCAGAATTGATCCTCATACTGTATTGTTAAAGTATATGATGATCTCCTGGCTCAGCTCTTTTCACTCAGCATCAGTTCACGTAAGTCTCTTGAAGTCTCTCTGAAATCATCCTGCTGGTCATTTCTTACAGAACAATAATATTCCATAATATTCATATACCATAATTTAGAATATCACATTTCAAACTCTGCTTCTTTAATATAGAAACTACCAAATCTTGTTATTCTGACTGTGGATCCTTGATGTTAGAATTGTTTCTCTCTGATGCTTGCAAAATTTCCTTGGCTGGGGAGCATTGGGATTTGGCTACAGTATTCCCAGGAGTTTTTGTTTTGGGATCTCTTTCAAGAGCTGCTCAGTAGATTCTTTCAGTTTCTACCTTACCCTTTGGTTTTATGATTTCAGAGCAGTTTTCCTTGAAAATTTATTTTAAAATAGAATGTGCTGGCTCCTTTTTTGATCATGGCTTTCAGGTAGTCCAAAAAATTTTAAATTATCTCTCCTTGATTTATTTTCCAGATCATTTGTTTTTCCAGTAAGATGATTCACATTCTCCTCAGTTTTTTCATTCTTGATTTTGCTTTACTATTTCTTAATGTCTTATGGAATCATTAGTTTCTGCTTATCCAATTCTAATTTTTAAAGAATTATTTTCTTCTGGAAACTGAATGGATGCCTATCAATGTTATGGAATATTATTGATAAGAAACGACCAGCAGGATGATTTCTGAGAGGCCTGGAGAGGCTTACGTGAATTGATGCTGAGTGAAATGAGCAGGACCAGATTATGATACATGGCAACGAGACTATACGATGATCAATTCTGATGGATATGGCCCTCTTCAACAATGAGATAATTCAAACTAGTTCCAAATGTTCAGTGATGAAGAGAGCCATCTGCATCAAGAGAGAGGACTGTGGGAACTGAGTGTGGATCACAACGTAGCATTCTCACTCTTTTTATTGTTGGCTTGCATTTTGTTTTCATTTTTTTTTTCCCTTATAGATCCGATTTTTCTTGTGCAGCAAGATAATTGTATAAATATGTATACATATATTGGATTCAACATATATTTTAACGTATTTAACATGTGTTGGACTACCTGCCATCTAGGGGAGGAGGTGGGGGAATGAGGAGCTAATTTGGAAGAGAAGGGCTTTGCAAGGGTCAATGCTAAAAAATTATTCATGCATGTTTTGAAAATAAAAAGCTTTAATTAAAAAAAGAAAAGAAAAGAATTGTGCTTTTGTATCTTGTCCATTTGGCTAATTCTACATTTTAAGATATTATTTTTCTTCAGTATTTTTTGTATATGCATTCTTTACTAAACTTTTTTTAAAATTAATTTTCTTGCATTATTCTCATTTCTTTTTTCATCTTTTCCTCTACTTTTCTTATTTGGTTTTAAAAATCCTTTTTGAGTTTCTTCAGAAGTTTTTTAAAGAGGGCTAGAGGCTGAAACCAATTCACATTTTTCTTTCAGACTTTGTTTTCTTTTTCTGAATTTGCATTTTCAGCTTCCCTTTCACTGTAGTAACTTTCTTTTTTTAATTAAAGCTTTTTATTTGCAAAACATGCATGAATAATTTTTTAGCATTGACCTTTGTAAAACCTTGTGTTCCAAATTTCATCTCCCCTTCCTCCCACCCCCTTCCTTAGATGGCAGGTGCCCAATACATGTTAAATGTGTTAAAATATATGTTAAATCCAATATGTGCATACGTATTTATACAATTATGTTGCTGCACAAGAAAAATCAGATCAAAAAGGAAAAAAAATGAGAAAGAAAAAATGCAAGCAAATAACAAAAAAAAGGTGAAAATATTATGTTGTGATCCACCCTCAGTTCCCACAGTCCTCTCTGGGTGCAGATGGCTCTCTTCATCACAAGATCATTGGAATTGGCTGAATCATCTCATTGTTGAAGAGAGCTCCACGTCCTTCAGAACTGATCATTGTATTATACAATGATCTCCTGGTTCTGCTCATTTCACTCAGCGTCAGTTCATGTAAGTCTCTCCAGGCCTCTCTGAGATCATCCTGCTGGTCATTTCTTACAGAACAATAATATCCCATAGCATTCATTTACCACAATTTACCCAGCCATTCTCCACTTGATGGGCATCCACTCAGTTTCCAGTTTCTGGCCACTGCAAAGAGGGTCGCCACAAACATTCTTGCACAAGTGGGTCCTTTTCCTTCCTTTAAGATTTCTTTGGGATATAAGCACAGTAGAAACACTGCTGAATCAAAGGGTATGCACAGTTTGATAACTTTTTGAGCATAGTTCCAAACTGCTCTCCAGAATGGCTGGATGTGTTCACAATTCCACCAATAGTGTATCAATGTCCCTGTTTTCCCACATCCCCTCCAACATTCCGCATTATTTTTCCCTGTCACTCTAGCCAATCTGACAGGTGTGTAGTGATATCTCAGAGTTGTCTTAATTTGCATTTCTCTGATCAATAGTGATTTGGAATACCTTTTCATATGACTAGAAATGGTTTCTATTTCTTCATCTAAAATTTGTCTATTCGTATCCTTTGGCTGTTTATCAATTGGAGAATGGCTTGATTTCTTATAAATTAGAGTCAATTCTCTGTATTTTAGAAATGAGACCTTTATCAGAACCTTTAAATATAAAAAATTTTTCCCTGTTTATTGCTTCCCTTCTAATCTTGTCTGTATTAGTTTCGTTTGTACAAAAACCTTTTAACTTAATAGAATCATAATTATCCATTTTGTGTTCGATAATGATCTCTAGTTCTTCTTTGCCATAATAACTCTCTATAGCTAGGTTTTTCTTGTTTGCTTGTTTTTTTGCAGCCCATTTCTTGATGTTTAACTTTAAAGTTGGGCTTTGCTCCCAAGGGACAGAAGCTTCAGGCTTCTCATGCTGCTGTTTCTAGAGCTAGTTCTGCCGATCTACAAGTTTTCAGTTCTCTCAGGGTGGTATAATAGGAGAGGTGTGGTCACTGCTGCCCCGGCCCTGTTCTTGATCCTGCTAGTCCTTCAGCCTGGGCCACGCACTCCCCCACCCCCCCGCAAGTTGTCCCCCTGTCCAGCTGGCCCCAACTGGCCCCTGACTTGCTGCCTGTGGCCTGTGCAGGACCCTGCTCCGCTCTGACCCAGCGAGACAGACCTTCTGGGTTGTCCAGACCTGGATGGCTGCCTCCCCCGCCTCGGTACTTGCGCTCCAGAATTTGTTAGGAGGGTAAAATTGGTGAGAGATGGCTCAGCCTGGAGGGTAACTTCCCCCCTCCCCCTGGCCGAGAGTCGGCTAACGGACATCAGGCTGTGAGGGCCACTGCCCAGGAAAAGGGGACTTGCCCTGGTTTTTCATTTTATAATGTTCATTCTTATTTTTTCTCAAATGTAAACAAAAATTCTCAGTATTGATTTTTGCGGGGTTTTTGAACCTTTGATTTTTCCCAAATTACATGTTTTTAGTGCTTGTTTTTACAAATGTCCTCGAGGCAGTGAGCAATCAGACACAGGTCACACATGCACAGCCGCACAGGCTGTTTGCATAGTGCTGTGCGTCCCCCGCTTCGGAAGAGCACCGATGACGTCAGCAGGGCGGCGGCCGGACTCGTGCGGGGTTGGGTCTCAGCAGGCCGCGCCAGGCCCCGGGTCTGCCCGAGCAGGGCAGCTGCATGTCTCGGGTTGGGGCGGACTCTCCCTTCGTGGCTTTGTTGTCTGTCCCGGGGCTGGGCCGGGGCCTCCCAGTGTTCCCTGCTTCGTGGTTGGCTCTCTGCGGGCGCCGAGTTCTGTCTCCTCGCTTCCTGTTCTCCTTCCTCCCCTTTCTTTTTCTTGTTTCTGTAGCTCACGTTTCTAGCACGATGTCTGGCTTTCTCTTTGTTCTTCCTTTTTTTTGTGACGCAGTCGGGTTCAAGTGACCTGCCAGAGTCGTCCAATCAGGGTCAGGTGTCCGGGGCCAGATTTGAACTCGGGACCCCCTGGCTGCAGGGCCCGTGCTCCACCCCCTGCACTCCCTGGCTCCCCTGGTTTGTTTTTTCAAAGATCAGCGGTCTCTCTTCTCTCTGCTCCCCTTCTCTCGTGTTCTCCCCCTCCCCACAAAAGACAAGTGAGACTTCGGAGCCCGGCTAGTATAGATGGTGTCCAGGGTTCCCCATGTAGCAGTAATGTGAGGAGAAGCATCCCCGGATCTCAGGTCTTGAAGCTTTCAAAGCCACTCGTCCCCGGGGTAGGGAAAGCTCAGTGTTTGTCTCCATTGTACAGATGAAGAAACTGAGGCTCTGAGAGGAGAAATGGAGCTTGAGGCTGAGAGAGAGGCATTTATTAAATACCTGTGGTGTGCCAGACATTGCCGAGAGCTCAGGACACATTCAGCAAGCATTTATTAAGCACCTGTTGTGTGTGCTGGCTGATACTTTGTGGTAACAGAGAGAACAAGAATGTCTGCTCCTTGGGAGCTTCGTTCTCACGGGGCAGATGGTGCACGCGCACAGATAATGCCGCAGCATACACGTGTGTGATTCTACACGTGTCCACTTCCTGTCTGGAGGAGACACGTATGTTCTAAATGCACGCCCACGTAGCCATGGGGAAGGGGAGCAGCCTGGGGGGAGGGAGACTCCGAGCCAGGACTCGCACTCGGGACCCGAGCCTCTCCGGGGGCCCACGCTGACGCCCCTCTCTCTTGCAGGCTGGTGCAGCCGTCCAGCAGCCCCCTCTGGACCAAGCTGCGGCTTGATGTCAAGTCGTATCTGAACTCCGTCACCCAGGTACCGGGGAGGGGTCCGGGGCCCCTGCCTTGCCTGTGCTTTTGCAGGCTCCTAGAACCAGGGGGCGGGGGGCTTTTCTGGAGGGGGTCTCGGCCATTCTCATGTCTGCTCTGATCTCCCGCTCTTTTTCCCCCCGCAGCTGGTGTCCTGCCTGACCGAGGCGTCCGTGGCCACTGCCGTCCTCCAGCACATCAATGCCATTGTCCCTTATTATCTCACCTTCCCCAAGCAGTGCCGGGTACTGCTCAAGGTGAGGCCCTGGGCCTGGGCTGGGGGAGGTAAGCCCTCCCCCCTGGAGCCTTGCTGCCAGTGCCCCCCATTGGGGGCAGCCCCCTCCTCGCCTCCCGGGACAGGCTGCAGTAGAAAGAAAACCTGCGAGCCGGCTTGGCCCCTGGGCAAGGTCCTCCGGCGCACAGAGAGGAGCCCGGGCCTCCTGGGCCCCCCGGGGAGCTCCTCGCTCTGCTTCTGTCGCCACAGCCCATCCATAACGCATGGCCGGGCCTCCCGTCTCCCGCCACCCCCCGGCCCCTCCGTGCGCTGGCCGATGGCCGCCGTAATTGCTCCGGGAGGGCTGACAGCCAGTGCGCTGGAGCTCGGCCCTCTGGGGCTCGGGGGAGGAATACGTGACAGGGCCCGAGTCAGGCGGGCGGCCGAGAGTGGGGGGAGGGCGGGGGGCGGCCCTCGTGGCACCTGATGGAGGAGGGGGAGCCCTGGCTGCGTTCTGTGGGTGCAGTGGGGGGGAGACGCCCGCGCTTGATGGAAAGCTTCTCCCGCAGAGGATGGTCCTGCTCTGGAGCACGGGCGAGGAGACGGTGCGGGTGCTGGCCTTCCTCGTCATCAACAAGGTCTGCCGCCACAAGAAGGACCCCTTCCTGAGCCCCGTTCTCAAGGTGACTCCCGGGGCCCCAAGCGGCCTCGGCTCCGTCGGCCCGGTGCGCTCGCTGTATCGGGGGGGCGGCAGCCTGGCCCGGGTCTCGTGGGCGGGGGGGGACAAGCCCTGGGACCCTGCGGGCGGGCACGGCCTCTGTCCCGGGGACCGAGCGCCTCCTTCCTGTGGGCATTCGGGGTCGGGAGGGAGGGGCCCCGGGCCCCGGTTCGGTGTGAACAGCAGGAGGCCGGGCCGGGCCCCCCCTGACTGCCCGCCTCCCCTCGCAGCAAATGTACATCTCCTACGTGAGGAACTCCAAGTTCACCTCGCCCAACGTGCTCCCCATGATCAACTTCATGCAGCGCTCGCTGACGGAGATGTGCGCCCTGGACCCCGCCCTCTCCTACCAGCACGCCTTCCTCTACATCCGCCAGCTCGCCATCCACCTGCGCAACGCCATGACCATGAACAAGAAGGTGCGGCCCGCAGGGGCGGGCACGGGGAGGAGGGTTGTGGGAGGAGGGTTGCGGGAGGGCCCGGGGGCTTCCTCAGGGCTTCCGGCCCCAGCCCCTCTCTTCTGCTCCCAGGAGACCCACCAGTCCGTGTACAACTGGCAGTACGTGCACTGCCTCTACCTGTGGTGCCGCGTCCTGAGCACCATCCACCCCAGCGAGGTCCTGCAGCCGCTCATCTACCCGCTGACCCAGGTCATCATCGGCTGCATCAAGTACGGCCCCGGACCAGCGGCGGGGGGAGGGAGGGAGGAGCCTTCCCCGGGCTGGTCGGCGTTGGGGGGTGAGAGTCCTTCCAGCCCTGGGCCCCTGTGGCCCCTCCCCCGCGGCTGGGTGCCCAGGCTCTGTTCGCAGAGAAGCTTGGGAGCTAATGAAGCCTGTCTGACTCTGCTTTTCATTTGCATATTCATGAGGCCGCAGGGCCCCCCCCCCCCCCCGCAGGCTTATGTTTGGGGCCCAAGGTTGGCCCTGGGCTGGGGAGCCGGGAGGGGCCCCCAGGGCCAGCTGGCTCCCCGCTTGTTTTACGGAGGAGGAAACTGAGGCAGGAGGGCACTGCCCGATGCCCCGGAGGCCAGATGAGGGCTCAGAGAATCCAAGGAGCCCCCGGGAGGGAAGGTGTGCGGCCCTGACAGGAGGCGGCCTCTGTGCTAGGGAGGGGCAAATGCAGGAGCAGAGGGCTCTGGGCCGCGTGCATCCGTGTGGCGCGTGTGTGTGTGCAGTGCGTGTGCATCTGTGTGGCGTGTGTGTGCGCGCAGTGCATGTGCATCCGTATGGTGCGTGTGTGTGCAGTGCACGTGCATCCGTGTGGTGTGTGTGTGCAGTGCGTGTGCATCCATGTGGCATGTGTGTGTGCAGTGCGTGTGCATCCGTGTGGCGTGTGTGTGCAGTGTCTGCTGTGTGTATGGGGGGGTGTATGTGTATACAGGTGGCGTGCAGTGCATGCATATGTATACAGATGGTGTGTATGTGTGGACAGGGGGTGTGCATTGTGCATACATGTGGCAGTGCATGCGTGATGTATATGCAGGTGGTGCGTGTTTGTGCATGTGCTCGTGGGCCGCCCCTGGCCCTGCTGGGTTCCCTGTGCGCTGGGTGCATCTCCCTCCTGGGCCAGGAGGTGGCGCTGCTCCCCAGCAGGAGGCGGCAGGGCCAGGGCCAGTGGGGGAGGGGAGGTGGATGTCCCCCATGGCTCCAGGCAGGGCAGAATTGGCAGCTTGCTTCTGCCAGATAAGGAGGGCGGCCAGCCCCGGGGAGCCCCCTCCCGGCCCCCTCCTCCCCTCCCCTCTTTCCTCTCTGGCCTGGAAAGGGCATTAAAAATGTAGGAAGGGAAAGGGGAGGGGCAGGCGGGGAGCCTCCGGAGGAGTTTCAAGGCCCCCCTTCCCCAGAGGTGGGGGCTGCAGGGCAAAGGTGAGGGGGGCGATCCTGCTCTTTCCTTGAAGGGGGGGCCTGATCTTCAGGCTCTGCAGTGAGGGTTCTGCCACGGCCGCTGGCTTCAGTTTCCTCCTCTAGAAAGTGGACCGGTGTCCTCTGAGGGCTCCCCGGGAAGGGCAGACGTGGGGGGGCCCCGGGCTCGGCCTTGGCGCCCCCTCCCTGACTCTGGTTTCCCGCGCCCAGGCTGGTCCCCACGGCCCGCTTCTACCCGCTGCGGATGCACTGCGTGCGGGCCCTGACACTGCTCTCGGAGAGCACCGGCACCTTCATCCCCGTCCTGCCCTTCATCCTGGAGGTGAGTGTGCCCTGGGACCGCGGACGCTGCGCCGGCACACGTGCCCCAGCTCGGGTCGTCAGCCACAGCCCGGTGGGCAGTGAGCCCGCGCCCAGGCCTGTCCGGGGGGCACCGATGTGGGTGCCAGGGGGCAGCCCGCGCCTGCTGCCCTCACCTGGTTGGAGGTTCGTCCGGGGCCGCACTGCCTTTGCCAGGTCCCCTCGGTCGGGTGTCGGGGGCCCCATTGGACAGCGCCCGGAGAGGGTGTCAGGATGCCCCCTCCCCCCGGCACCCTGGGCTGTGTCACGCCCAGACAGGATGGGGGCGTGGTGACCCCGGAGAGGTCCCCTCGTCTCCAATGGGCCCGCACTGAGGACGGCTCCTCCCCGTGCCCTGCCCGAGGGGGCTCCTGCCGCTCCCCGAGAGGCCCCGGGGCACAGGCCGGGCGCGCTGCCAGGGGAAGGAAGGAGGGCGGGGGCGGGCGGCCGGGAAGGGGGCGAGCAGGTCGACCAAACCCCAGACTCCCCCATCGCTTCTGCTGAGGCTCCGGCCCTTGTGGTTTTGCGCTGTAAACGTCCGTCGGAAACCACATCCTTCCGCGGGGCCGACGCCGCTGCTCCTCCGGCCCGCGGGGGGCTCCCCGGGGCCCCGTCCCTCCCTGACGCCCAGATGGGCCCCCGCCCCTGCCGACCTCAGGGCTCCCAGCAGGCACCGCAGGGCACAGCCTCCGCCACATCCGCCGTTGCCCCCCTCCCCTGGGCACCTGGTGTGGGGGCCCTCTCCCCCCTCCCCCTCCTTCCTCCCCTCAAGCCCGAAGGCTCAGCCGCAGTGGGAGGAAGGGCAGAGCCGCGGCTCTGGGATCGATGCATTATTAATTGGGCTGCTTTTCATTTAGAGTCTGGCGGGGGTGGCCCCAGGGGGAGCATGGCTGGGGGTCTTGCTGGAGGCCCCCTCCTCCTCTGAAGACCCCTACTCCCCAGCCAGCTGCTGGCTCCTCTTCCTACCCCCGCAGAGTGGTGGCCTCCCCCCCTCCCTGAGGGGCCGCCCCCCCCCATTGGTCAGCTCGGAGGGTGTCAGGCAGTGTGGCACAGCGGGCAGTGCCCTGGCTGGCACAAGGGCTCCCACCCCAGGTGCCCCCTCGACCTCTGCGTCCTTAGCCCTAGAGGGCTGTGAAATTCAGATTCAGCAAGGGGGATTCAGTCCCCCAGGCGGGGCCAGTGGGGGGAAGCACCCCATTGTGCTGGCTGGGTTGTGGGCTTGGGCCTGGAACCCCCAACCCTCCTCAGGGTTCCTCTAGTTTCTCCCTCTCCTCTTGTCTCCCTCCCCATCCCTAGCTCCCTCCCTTTGTCATTTCTCCCCTCCCCCCTCCCCCATTCCTTCCTGGGTGACCCTGAGACCGTGCAGGCCGAGGACACGGGGTGGGGGAGGGGGAAGGCGCGGCCCTGTCTGTCTGTCGGCTCGGCCGCTGCCTGCGGCGCGGCGACCTGGGCAATCGATGCCATTTGGACAAAAGACCTGATCGTGTCTAACGAGGTTTGTAGCATTGATTCTCCAGGTGGGGACGTTTAATTTTTTATTTCCACAAGCTGCCAAGAAAATCGCCCGAGCCCCCGGCTGTCCTCGGTGGGGGGGGATCAGAGCCCACTCCCCCTCCCCCCAGTCCTTTCCTCCTGAGCCTCTCCCGGCCGCTGTGGCCGCCATCCTGCCGGGGCTCTGCTTCTCCCTGGCTCCCCCAGGCCTCCCCCCCCCCCCCCCATTTTAAAGATGAGGAAGCTAAGCTGGACAGACGTTTGTGACTTGCCCAGGGTCCCGTAGCTCGTGAATGTCCGGGGCAAGGTTTGGATTCGCCCCCCCCCCCCCCCCCCCCCGGTCCTTGACCCCCGCTCTCTGCCCGATAGTGCTGGACAGAAGAGCTGGAAGCACTTCCGGCTTTCCCGGAGGTCGCGGGGGCCATCGCGAGCCCCTCCTGAGAGCAGCGTGTGCTCCGGGGACTCCTGGGCCGGGGTCTGGCTCTGGAGGAGAGTTTGAGGGTCGGGGTGAGGTGAGGGAGGGGCCGCCTGGAAATAGCGAGCGGGGGGCTCTGCGGCCCTGCCACGACCTGCCCTCAGCCTCTCCCTCTGGGCCGTGAGGCCTTAGTGCCAGGCCGGGCCGTTCTCCGCCTGATGCTAGTAAAGGGCGCTGGCCCGCGGGTGGCGATGGGCCGGGGCGGGAGGCAGAGACGGGCACCCGGAGCCAGCGGGCACAGGGCAGCTGAGTGGGCAGAGGGCCAGCCCCGGCCTGGGCAGCTCCCGGGCCAGAACCCGCCTCGAGTCCTGAGAAGCCGCCCTCTGTCACGTTGCAGATCTTCCACCAGGTGGACTTCAACAGGAAGCCCGGACGCATGAGCGCCAAGCCCATCAACTTCGCCGTCATCCTGAAGCTGTCCAACATCAACCTGCAGGAGAAGGCCTACCGGGTGAGGGGGGCGGGGAGCTCACGGGACGGCCCTGAATGTCGGCCGTGGGGCTCGGCCAGGGAACAGGGACCTGCCTCCATCTCCGCTGGGGAAGAGCAGCTTCCAGGCGGTCTCCGCCAGCTCCAGCCCGTCTCCCCGGCCCTGCCAGGGGCCGCTCTCGGAGCCTGGCGCCTGCTGGTCCCGGGCCTGGCCGGCTTGGAGAAGGGGCGCTCACGGGCGGGGCCGTCGGGGAGCCTCCCCCAGCCCCAGGTGACCCTGTGTGGGATCGGGTGCCTGAGGCTGGGCCCCGAGAGCTAAAAGAGCTCCCTGCGGCTGAGACGGGGCCCCGGGCCTCCTCCCCGCCGGGGGGCGCTAAGCCTGTCTCCTCCCCGCAGGACGGCCTGGTGGAGCAGCTCTACGACCTGACCCTGGAGTACCTGCACAGCCAGGCCTGCGCCATCGGCTTCCCGGAGCTGGCCCTGCCCGCCGTCATCCAGGTGAGGGGCCCGGCCCTGCGGAGGAGAACCTGCCGGGGGGAGGGCGGGGGTCAGCCGCAGCTCCCGGCAGCGGCCCTTGGCCCTGGGCCCTCCCCCTTCTCTGGCCCCCGGGAGCCGGGGCTGAAGCGACGTCTGACCCAGCGGTGAACCCCGGGAGCGGGCTCCACCCCAGGCCTGGCGCAGCCGGCCGCAGGGCCGCCGGGGGAGCCGGGGGAGGGTGGATGGCGGCCCGGCGGCCCCGCGGTCGTGGGGGTCGCCTCCGGCTCTGGTTTCCTGTCTCCACAAGTGCTGGGGAAGCACCTACTGTGTGCTGGGCACCATCTAGTGCTGGGCCTGGCAGACCAGGGACAAGAGAGTCTCCCTCTGGGGGCAAACGTGGACACGGGCACAACGTTCAAAGAGAAGGGGGGTCATTCTGTCCCCAGGGACAAAGTGCCAGGTCCTCCCCGTGGGCCCCCCCGGGCCTGGAGGCTTGGAGGCCTGGGCCAGGGGCAGCTCCCGAGGCCGGCCTCTCCTGTCCCGCCCGTCTCCCCATCCCCATGTGTCCCCCCCCCAGCTCTCCCCCACGGTTTGCTCAACGCCCCAGATGTTTCCGATCACGGGGAGGCCCCGGTCTCTTACAGGAAGGCGGCGGGTGGGGGCGGGGAGCGCTGCGGTCCCTGCTGGCAGCGGCCGTCGCTGTTTAGCCCTGGCAGGCTGACAGTCAGTGCCGCTAATCACAGGACGCCCGGCGGGGAGACGGCGCGCGCTAATTACACACACGCACAGGCCCCTCTCTCCCTGTCTCTGTGACACACACAGAGCCGGGTGCTTCCCCGCCTGACGTTGCCTCTCACTGAGCCGGGCCTGGGTCCCCCCGGGACAGCCGCAGACTTGCCCCAGCCCTTCTCGGCAGGGACCATCTGCTTCTGGGTGGGGGCTCTGAGGGTCAGGGTGGGCCCCATCAGGGCGGGAGCCCTCCCTCTCTTGCCCCTGCCCCCCTTGTCCTCTTTGACCTTTGACCGCCAGCCCCCTCTCTCAGAGCCGGCAGGCTCCCTTAGGTTGGGGGACAGGCCCCTCCCCTCCCCCCTCCCCCTTGTGCCAGGGCCTCAGTGAAGGAGCCGCCCTTTCAGCCCCGGCTGGGCCCCAGCCTGTGACTTAGCCCTGGCCCTGCCCGCCAGAAGCTTACGCTTGTGTCCAAAGTCCTTGGTCATCGGGGGGACGTGGGGGCGCTGGCACCTGGGACGAGGCCGTGTGTGAGCCGGGCCTTGGGGGGTCCTAGAGCCAGGGTCCGGGGCAGCTGATGGGGGGGGGGTTTCCCCTCCCCCAGCCCTCCCTGCCCGCCATCCCTGCTCCGGCCCTCGAGACGCCCGCTGGGAGCCGGCAGTGACCGGAGGAGTCTGGGGCCATCGGAGCCTGCATGGAGGCGCCCCCTCCGGGCTGTGCGGGTCGCCCTGACTCCTCGCCTGGGTCCCTCGGGGACCCTCGGACCCGCTGGTGGCCATGGCCGGGCTTCTCGGGGTGGTCCGGATGGCCTGAGTTCCCCGGCCAGGCTGTGTCTCAGGGGAGCCCCTCCTCTGGCCGTCCCCTTGGCAAGGAGCCCCGGGTTTGGATTACCGCACGGCCGGCTCTGGGTGGTGGGAGCCACTCAACCCCCTCCCCCTGTTTCCTGTGACAGCTCAAATCCTTCCTGAAGGAGTGCAAGGTCGCCAACTACTGCAAGCAGATCCGCCAGCTCCTGGAGAAGATACAGGAGAACGTGGCGCACATCTCCGGCCGGCGGCAGAAGGCGGCCTTCGGCGTGTCTGACCAGCAGGCCGTGGTCAGTCCTTGCTGGAGTCAGACCGATGGGGGGTGGGGGTGGGGGGCGGGATGAGTCTGGGCAGGGAGGACAGAGCCCCTCGGGTGCCCTGGCTCATTGGGAGCGGGCACTGGGGGCACAGAGCTGGGCGCCACTACCCACTGCTGTTGGGGGGGGTCCCCGAGGGTGGGGAGCCCTTGGGCGTCTGCAGCCCCCTTAGCCTCCTCCCCCAGAGAGAGGGTCCCTCTCACCCCGATCATCTGGGGCTCTCCTTGGGGTGCCCCCTGTTCCTAGAGCCTCTGATTGCCGGGGGGCTTCTCTTCAGCCTGTTCCCTCATAAAGAGAGCCAAGGGCTATTGAGCAGCCAGCTGGCGCCCCTGCCCTGTGCCCCATCAGCCCATGGGGGGGGGGGGGGTCCGTGTGCTGCAGGCTGAGGGCCCGGCCGCAGTTTGGGGGGCACCAGTGTGGTGCCCGAGGTCTGACTCATGGGCATACCCTCAGGATGCCTGGGAGAAGCAGGTGCGGGCAGAGGGCACCCCCCTCACCAGGTACTACAGCCACTGGAAGAAGCTGCGGGACAAGGAGATCCTGATGGAGATCAGCGGCAAAGAGAGGGTGAGGGGCTGGGGGAGTGGGGAGGGGAGTCTGCATGGGGAGTCTCCCCCCTGGGCTCCAGGCTGTCCGGGCCCCCGGGTGCTGGGGGGGCTGCAGGCTGCCGGTGGCCGCACAGTCGGGAGGGGGCCCGCCATGGAGCTCGGCTTGCTCTTGAATCTGCCCCGGGACCCCTGGGGAGGGGCTCGCCCGGGCTGCCCCATCTGACCTCCCTCTTCCTTCAGCTGGAAGAGCTGAACTTCCCCGAGATAAAGCGCCGGAAGCCGGGAGACAGGAAGGAGGAGGACCGGAAGGAATTCAAAGATCTCTTTGACCTGGACTCTGACTCGGAGGAGGAGGAGGACGGCGGATTCTCTGTGAAAGGTGGGGAGGGGGGCAGGGCCCCGGGGAGAGGGCGGCGTGGGTGAGGGCCCGGAGGCCCAGCTCTGAGGGCACCTCTGCTGGCTCTGCCCCGGGGAAGGGGCTCTTCACACTGGGAATTCCCTGGTCCAGCCAAGGGGGTCGGGCTGAGTGAGACCTGATGTCCGTCTGAGAGCTGGGGACGTGTGAGATGGGGGGGCTCAGGGCTGCCTGGGAGCGCTTCCCTTCTGGGTAGCAGGAGCTGCTGCTCCCCCTCCTTTGTCCCGAGGCACCAGAGCCGAGGAAAGCCCAAGGCCCCCTGTGCTCTCTAGGGCTGCTCGGGGGGTCAGAGTGGGCCCAGAATTCCCCACTGGGGGACAGTGCAGGGCACAGAGACCCAGAGCCCCTGCCTCCGGCTGCCCCCTCGTGTCACCGGCAGGGCCGAGGCCTTGGAGGGCAGTCCCAGACAGACGGACCGTGGGGACAGACGGGACGCCTTGGTCACCCTGGGGGGGAGGGGAGCGGCAGGACCTCAGTGCCGGCCTCGGGAGCCTGGCGGGCACCTCGATGTCGGGGCCCGTCCTCGTTCCTGCGGTTCTGGAGGGATGGGAGGGTGAGGGCACAGAGGGCAAAGACCCCTGGTCCAGTCTGTCACAGACCGCCGGGGGCCAGCCCCGAGCCGAGCCCAGGCTGACAGGCGCAGATGGACGACAGGAGGGGGGCGCTCCGGCCTTGGGAGGCAGGTGCTGTGTGCCAGCCTTGGGGGCCTGGGTCAGGGGTTGGGGGGCCTGGCTCTGCCGCTGCTGCTCTGGGGCTGGTCCTCCGTCCCCTCCCGCCTTGGGCTCCTGGGGGCAAGGGTGCGGACCCCAGCTGGAGGCCATTAGGGAGCAGACTGGGGAGGAGGCCCCCGCCTCAGTGTCCTCCCCGGCAGGCGTCTCGGGGTGTGGCTGTGTCTGGGCCCGTTCTTGGCCCAGGAAGGAAGGGCACCGGGCCAGGATCCTGTGGCCACCATCCCCCCCCAAGTGTCCGGCCGCCTCTTCCTCGACCTCCCCTTGGCGAAGTTCTAGGCAGGGCGAGGGCCGGGCTGGGGGTCCTTCCAGACCCTGCCAGATGTTAGGTGGGAAGGAGAGAGGGGCCTCAGGCACACGGAGGGGGAGGAGGAGCCCATGAGCCTGTTGGCCTGTGATCCTCCAGGAAGGGAGCAGGGGATGGGGCCTGGCCCGGGGTTCTCCTTTCGCCCCCAGCTCTGACCCTTGGCTAACTCCCCAGGGGGCGGCTGATGGGCACCCCATTTTAGACACTGTTGAGTTTGGGGGGGCTTGGACCTAGACTGCCCCAGGTGCCCCCCAGAGCTGCCTGGAGACCAGGCACAGCCGGTATCCGCCCCCATCCCGGCTTCTGGAAGCTGGGAAGCAGTGGGAGGCTCTAGTCGGCCTTGTAGACACTCGCTGCCCCCCCCCCCCCCCCCAGCCTCTTCCCTCCAGGGCCACTGGAGAGCCTTGGGGGGCTGAGAGTCCCTCATCTCAAAGCTGGGAGGGGCTTGATAGAGCTGTTCTGCGCCCTTCCCTCTCAAGAGGGAACTGGGGCTAAGGGGGTGCTTACACCTTGCTTTCATTTCCATGGGGGGCCCCAAGACCTGGGCCACAAGGGCAGGAGCAGCCTCTGGAGCCCGCCCTCTGAGCCTCTCTGCTGGAGGGCCGGTGCTGGCCTGGGGGGGGTGGGCTCCCGGCCCTTAGTGAGGTCCTCCTGCTGCCTTTTGTTTGGGGGGCAGGGCCCTCTGAGAGCCCACAAAACCCGGGGGGGGGGGCCGCGCCTGCAGCGCTGATGGATCTGTGGGTGGTGATGGGAAGGAAGCGCATGAATTTCCCTCATTTACCCCCTGACAGGCTCGGGCGGGAGCTGAGCGCGTCTGAGATTATTAATGACTCCGGGCGGGAGCCGGGTGCCTCCTCACAGGCGATTAAGGGCCAGGCGGGGATGGGCTGTCTCCCCCCCCCCCCCATAATACCCTTCCCCGGTGGCCACAGCCCCTCCGGCCCAGAGCCCGGCTGAGCCCGCCGCTGACCCCGGCGATCTTTGTGTCTGACCCGCAGGAAAGGCCGAAGGCAACGACGGCTCTGGGGAGAGCGCGGACGAGGCGTCCAGCCTGAGCGGGGACAGCGAGGACGACAAGGACGATGACGGGGACGGCGGCAGCGACTCGGAGGGTGAGCGGGGCCCCCCCAGGCTGGCGGTGGGGGGCTTGAGTGGGGGAGGTGCAGGCGTCACCCCCCTCCCCTCCCACGGGCCAGCTGCTCCTTTCTCTCCCGCTATCTGCAGACAGCAGCAGCCTCCAGAAATTAATTAGCACCGTGATTAATTAGCGCGGAGAGCCCCTGCTTGTTGCTCCCTGATAAAGCTCTTCCTCTCCAGGCCCCGCGGAAGCCCCGAAGCTGCCCCCGGCCGAGCTGCAGAGACTGGCGCAGGGGGCGGCCGACGTGGTGGAGGAGCTGCAGCTTTCCGAGGAGGACTGAGAGCGTGGCGGGGCCCCGGCGAGGAACACGCACAGGGCTCGGGGTCGGGGCCTTTATTATTTTTCTTTACAATATAAAGAAGCTTAAATGTACGAGGAGTCTCTTTAAGAAAAGTTGGTGGCACGTGCAGTGTTTGGGGGGAGGGCCGGGCTGGACCCCAGCCCCGGGCGCCTCCGTCCTTGCTTGTCTGTCTTTGGTATGGTTTGAAGTTGCTAGAGATGCATAGACACCTGAATGGGGAGCGGAGGCCGGCCGGGGGGTGGAGGCCGGCTCGGGCTGCGGAGGCTGCCAGCCTTCCTCACTGGGCAGGGGCCTGCTGAGAATGTTCAGAGCCTCCGTGCTGCGTCCAGAAATTCTTTGGGTTTTTCCCCTCTTGGGCCTCCAGTCCTGCTTTTCTGGGGTTTTTTCCTTCGTTTTTGGCCTCAAAAAGGGATGAAGCTGGGCAAGGAGGGAGAGCAGCCGAGGGCCCGGTTTGGGGAGCCCTCTGGGGAGTTAGGAGGGGGGCTTGGGCACGTCCCCCATCCCCACCAGCAGGGAGGGAGTCCCGTTCTCCTGTTTGGGGGAGCCTCTGCTGGCCGAGAAGCCGCCCCCGAAGGGGGAGGCCGCGTGCGCCGGGGAGGAGGGCTGGAGCTCGGCCGGCAGCTCTCGGTCTGCTGCGCCTCGAAGCCCGGGGGCCTGCAGGGGGAGGGCCACGGGGAAGCTGGCCATGTAGAAGAGCCTGCCCACGCGCTTGGCCACCTGGAAGAGGGAGGGGAAGGTTGGCGGGCACAAGGCCGGGGCCCGGGCCAGCCACATGGCGGGGCGCCTCGTCTCGTGAGGCTCCTTGGCAGGGGCAAGGCCGGCGGCCTCTGATTCAGGAACGGCCCCAGGTACCAATGCCCGTGCCCCCCCAGAGGAGGGATGCCCCTGGAACTGGGCACGGAGCATGCGGCAGGCTCAGGGGCACTGCCACCCAGCCCACACAACTGAGCATTTTGGGGGGGGGGTCTTGCCTTTCTGAGCTTTCCCAGTCCCACCCCTTTCCTCAGGGGCCCAGTGCAGTGGAGAGGGGAGAGAGAACCTGGATTCTAGCTCTTCCACTTGGGGGCTCACTAGTGACAGGGAGGGGCCTTGTGGGGCAGGGGGACTCACATGGGATCTGATCTTGAGGGCGGGACCCAGCTTCAGCCCCATGTTGGTGAGCAGATGCTCTTCGGTCAGCAGGGGCAGCGTCTCCCCGTCGATGGCCTGCTCTCGGAACACCTGGGCACGCAGAGGGGCCTGTGGTCAGCCATGGGGGGTCTCCCTCCCCCATGCCCCATCTCCAAGGGCCTCCAAAGGGAGCGGGGCCCGGGAGGTCCCCAAGCTCAAGCATCCACCCCAGGCCTTAGGAGGATTCCCAGTGGGGACCCTGGGGCTTTCCAGAGGGGCAGGTGAGGGCAGCAGGAAAGCAACGGAATTGGTCCCATTCCCAGCACAAAATGGAGTCGTTCCCCCTCCGGGCCCAATCTCCGCCAGCAAACAAGCCCCCTTTGTGCAGCTGGCCAAGCCCGGCCGTGGTGCGGGCAGTCTCCCCCTCCCACCCCCACACTGGGGGGGACCTGAGCCCTCGGTGCCCCCACGTGTGGGTGTCTCTGCCAAAGTACACAAGGGCCGCCCCCCATCCCACCTCGGACCTGGCTGGAGGCCAAGGGTTTGCCGGCCTCTCCCCCCCTTCTGAGCTGGGGGCTGGGGGCCGGGGGCCGGAAGGGGGAAGGAGGAGCCGGGTACGGGGAATAGCCATTGTCCGAGTGTCTGTGACTGTTGGCGGGGGAGGGGGGGAGATACACCCATGGTGACCCGACCTCCCCCAGGCCCCGTCCCTACCGAGGCGTACTCCCCGCAGCCTGCCAGGCCACCCACGAAAGTGCACACGTCGTCCACTGTCCACTTGCTGACGTCCTCGGGGCCCACAGCCTCCTCCCCGCCGTCCAAGAACAGGCCCCCCATGGTGCCTGCAGAGAGAACGCGCTGTCACGGGGCTTCCCCCCTCCCCTCCCCCTGCTGGCCCACAGGAGGCGCTCCTCCCCCTGGCAGTGCCCGGCCCTGGATGGTGCCGTCTGGGGCCCTTAGTCAGCGCAGGGTCTCCCCTCACTCCTTTGAGGTTCCGGGGGGGGGCGTGAGGGACCCCCCCAGGACTAGGTCCCCCCACCCCCTTTCCATGAGCCCCTCTGGGTGCATCCCAGCCACAGCAAGAAGGGAGGGAGGAGGGGGAAGGGGGTCACAACCTACCTGTGTGAAAGTAGGGGCTGACGGCGTAAGGGAGGCTCAGAGGCAGAGGGGGTGGCAGAGGGGCGCCCAGGAGGGGCCCCTTCCCCTCAGCCCGGCCTCCCAGGCCATGCCCCGGAGAGTCACCACTCGGGGCGCCGGGGGCGTCTTTGGGGCCGTCGCAGGTGCGGCTGGCGCCCCCCGCCTCCGCTCGCGGAGCCTCGGCCTCCTCACTGTCCGACTCCTTGGAGTCATTGTTCTCGGGGCTGTCCTGGGTCCGGGCTCCGGGGCCCGGGGCCTCCTTGGCCTCTCCAGGCCTGCCCGCCCCCTTTCGGGCCGCAGGGCGCTGCCGGGCCTGCTCCCTGGGGGGCGTCGGGGGGCCCGGGCCCGGGCAGGGGGCTCCGTGGGGGGGCAGGGCCAAGAGGGGCCCCGAGCTGTGCCTCAGCACCAGCATGGCGCTCCGCCGGCGCTGCAGGTCCTCCTGGAGAGAGGAGGGGGGCAGCGAGTGGCCGTCCGGGCCCTCGTGGGTGCGCAGGGCGGGGTGCTCCTGGGGCAGCCCCAGGGGGTCCCCGGCCAGCAGCCTGGGCCTGTGCAGGTTCTCCAGTTCCTTCTGCCGAAGCAGCTCAGCCGACATCTCCAGCCTGGGGAGGGAAGCGGGGTCAGGACCGAGGAGGACCCCCGGAGGGGGCCGGGGGCTGCAGGGCTGCTCCGGGGGGGCCTCGGCTGCCCGGGGCCCCCCCACTTAGAGGTGCCCCCCGCTTGGCCAGGGAGGGAATGTCGGGGTCTCGCTCACCTGGCCAAACTCTGTTTTCGGAGGATTTCCTGCTGCCTGGCAAACATCTCGGCTTGAGCGGGCTGAAGGAAGCCATAGCCTGGGGGGGAGGGGGGCACACAGACAGCGCTGGTCAGTCAGGGCCCACAAGCCCCCCTCTGTAGCCCAAGATCTGAAGAAGCCCCCAGCCCCCCCAGCCGGTCCCGGAGCCAACCCTCCCAGACACTCTCACCGCCCTGCCCGGCCTCCTCACCTGGGGCTGGGCACAGAGCTGAAGGCACACCCAGGAAAGGGGGTCTGAGGTGGGGGCCCAGGGCGATGTGGGGGGCGTTCTGGGGCGACAGCAGCGACGGGTGGGCCAGGTCCCTGAGGGGAGGAGAAAGGCACTGAGCCGGGCAGCCCGAGGCTCGCCGCCCCCTCGGGAAGATGCTCCCGGGCAGGCCCAGAGGGGGACGCAGCCTGCCGGGGAGCCCTGTCTGCGGGGGGGAGGGGGCTGTTCGTTGCCATTTCCCATAATCTCCCTTGGCCCCCGCGGCCCCCCTGCCCAGGCACTAATTGCGCCTCCGCTGCTGGGCGGGCAGGGGGAGGGGGAGCGGTCGATGCGCGGCTCGTTAAAGCCTCCATCAGGCCCTGCCCCCGCCCCCGGCGGCGCCAATTAATCTCGGGCGGCGGCGCGGAGGCGCTGACCTTGGCGGGCGCCGAGCCGGGCTGCGGCGGCAGTAATTACCCCGCTGCGCGGCGAGGCCAGCCCGAGGCCCCGGGGCACCCCTCGCCCTCCGCAGCCGCAGCGGGACCCGGCTCGGGCCCTCCCCGCCTAGCGCGCGGGCGGGGCTGCACCATCTGTCTCCCTCCGAGCTCCCCTCCCCCAGAGAGGGGCCGCCCCCATTTCTAAGTCAGCAAAGCGGCGGGTTGGGGGCCCGGACGCCGTTGGCGCCAAATCCGGGGTGCGTCTGGGGAGTCTCGTGCCTGTGACCCCGCCCTCGGCGACCGCGGCGCGGACCTCCCGGGCCCCCCCTCCCCAGAGCCGCCCAGGCAGCCCGTTTCCTGCGGGAGCCCCCCACCGCTCGCTGCCCCACGAGCACATCCCGGCCCTTTACCTATCGGAGAAGTGCCCGGTGACGGCCGTTTCCCTGTGGGGGGGGAGGCCCTGCTTCCGGCGCTGCCCGGCTCCCCCTCCGGCCCCCCCTCCAACTCCGGCACCCGCCGAACTGCTGGAGGACGAGGGGAGATGGGGCTCCAAGGCCCCGGGGCTCCTCACGGCAGCTGCAGCTGCAACCTCCTGCCTGAGCCGCAAGAGATCTGGGGAGAGACACAAGGAGCCCCCGTGAGCGCCCACTCTCCAGATGCTGCAGCCGTCCCGGGGACTTGGGCTCCCACCCGGGAACGGGCCGCCGCGGCCAGTCAGAAGACGGGTGGGGGCGGCCTCCCCTCCCCCCCAGGGCAGGGAGTCGTAGGGACTAGAACCGGGCAAAGCGGAGGAGGGACGTGGGAGCAGGGCCAGGACACGGGGCACAGGGACCGCGGGGCAGCGGGCCAAGTGTCCGCGGGGGCAGCCGGGAGGGGGGAAGGCGAGGGAGAGGATGGGGAGCAGCAAACAGGAGCCCGGGGCAAACAGGATGGGGGCGGGGAGGAACCAGAAGCAGCCTCTCTCCCCACCCCCGCCTCTCACTCTTTGGGGTTTGGGGCTCCCCTGAGCGAGAAGGAAGGAAAGCCCTTCCCACCCCACCCACGATGGAAAGAAAGAACTCTGCAGAGCCTCGTCCCCGAAACCAGGATGAGGAACCCCCAATCACCCCCACGCTTCCTGGGTCCTGGGGAGCCAGGGGGACCCGCAGGGGCACCCCCCGAGACAGCCTCCAGATAAACCCAGACCAGGACTCGTAGAACGCCAAGGAAACGGGGCAGGATGCCCTTCCCCCACACTCATATACATACACAGTAGAGGGCCCCCAGCCCACCCCCTCCTCTGCCCCAGTCCCCATTCTCCCCGCGGCCAGCCGGGCCGGGAGCCGCCGGGGTTGGCCAAGGCTGGGGGATGAGGAAGCCGGGCAGCTCCCGCCTGGCAGCCCCCGCCTGCCCGCCCTGGCCCTGGTCCTGGCCCCCGCCCCCTCCCCGCAGCCTCGGTGGCTGCTCACAGATTAATGACCCGAGAAGAGCCGGCTCCGGGCCCGGCCTGCCCGCCTGCCCGCCCGCCCGCCCGGGGGCCTGTGATTTCGCCCCGGGCTCCGCGCCAGCTCCGGAGCCGCATTGATCCCCAGTGACCGGAACGGCCCCCGCCCCTCCCCCCCGCCCCTGCCTCCCTCCCCTGCGCGCTCAGTTATTTACAGTCGGGCCCTGACGGCAGCGGGACGGCGCCGCCGGGAGCGGGGGGACGGGGGGGGGGGGGGGGAGGGAAGGGGGGGCAGCCCGTGACTGACAGCCCAGCTCCAGGCACCGCCGCGGTGCCAGCGCCCGCGCCTGTCCCCCAGCCCCCAGCGCCTGCGGCACCGCCCCTCCTGCACAGCCCCCGGCCCGCCCCAGTCCCGCAGCTGGGGAGGGGGGAAGGGGACGGGAGGAGGAGCAGGGAGGCGGGGGAGGCAATTAAAGGGAAGGGTTTTAAATTATTAAGATTTTGTGAATTATTCAGGCCGAGGAGGCCAGAGCAGTCTCCCCGCTCCTCCCGGCCCCCGCCTGTATCGCAGCCTTCCTTCTGAGCCGGAGAGGAAAATGTCAGAGAACTGGGCTCCCCCAGCCCTGGGCAACCACCTGAAGCCGCCCCCAGCCCCCGGAGCTTTTGTGTGACTGACTTGGCGGGTGTGCGTGTGAGAGTGTGTGTTATTTGTCTCTGTGTATCTCTGTGTGTGTAATTGTGTGTGTGTGTGTGTGTGTGTGTGTGTGTGTGCGCGCGCACCTATGAGAGACGGCATGTAAGGCTGTTACTCTGTATCACTGAAGCTGCATAGGACTGCCCACGCGAGACTGGCCCACGGGGAGGACCAGCCTGCCCCTGACCCGACTGGGCCGTACCCGGGGGCTGGCCCTGGGTATGGCTGATGTGACACGGGCCGTGATCCTGAGGCCGTGTGTGCGTGAGTGTGCGTGTGAGTGTGTGTGTGCTCGCCATCCAGAGTGGGGAAATAACCAGCTTCCAGTGTGGCAGTGAGGGCAGGGCTGGAGATTTCTGCATCCCCCCCCCCCCCAGCCATGGCACGGAAGGTGAAGGGACAGGCAGCCCCCTCCCCCACCCCCAGAGCTGACAGCCAAAGCAGGCCATTTTGGGGGGGACACGAAACGGGAAAAGCATTTGCTGTCTGCCAGACAAGCGGCCCGCGGGAGACAGTCCCAGGGAGCCCGAGAGGCTGCAGCCTCCTGGGACATCCCAGGAAAATAGTGGCGGCTGCAGGCGAGCCGAGGAGGCAGGGGCGAGTCCGGAGGCGCCGGCTGTCGGGGAGGGGCACTCACCACTGTGGCTGGGCAAGCCCACCGTGCTGGCCAGCTGGTAGAGCCGCTGCTGCTCCTCAAAGGCGCCGGGCTCGCTCAGGGCCGACATCATCCTCCGGTAGTGCTCCTCCGGGGTCATCTGGGGGGCCGGCTCCTCTCGGAGGGGGGAAGGGGAGGGCTCTGCGGGTAAGGGAGAAGCAGGGGAAAGGTGAGCAGGGAGGAGGGGGGCTGGGTCTGAGGTGGGAGCACCCGGCGCTCAGGGTGCGGGAGGGAAACCTGTGTCCACACGTGCCCGCTCCCTCCCTCTCCTTTCTCATTCAGCGCCATTTAAATTATGTACATAAAGGGAACCTTTCCACCCACCAGCACAGACTCTCACACGTGGGGGGCCACACGCGTGCACATACATGGCTCTAGCTCCCATCTGCCAGAACTCAAGGGGGGGAGCCCCGGGGTTTCCCTAGGAGACACATCCGGCTCTTCCCGCTGGGCAGGGGCAGCCCCAGGACTGGGGCAGGGCTGCCCAGTGGGCAGCCCGGTTACCTCCCCGCACAGACACCGCCCCCGAGGTTTGGCCCTTACCCTTGGGGGACTCAGTCCTGGGCTTCTTCTCAGTGGGGCGGTCACCGCCGCCGCTGCTGGGGGAGCAGCCCCGCCTTTTACCTAAAAGGTCATCTGGGGGAGGGGAGGAGAAAGAACGGCGTGGGGCAGTCAGCTCGGGGAGCCCCTAGCGCTGGCCAAGCCCCACGAGCGGGTCGGCGGGGGCCGAGGTCAGGCGGCCAGACCCGCCCCCCACCGAGGCCACAGCCGCCCCGCCCCGCCCCCTCCCCTACTCTCTGCGTACTGAGTTTCATGGTCAGTGCAGCCGCCCCCGGGCCCTCGGGGCTTCCGACGGGACGCGCCTTTCATGTCCTAAGCCAAGCCCGGCGGGACGCCTCCAGCCGGCCTCGCCGACCTCCGCACCCCCCTCTTCCCGCCCACTAGGCTTTGCCTCTCTCCTCCCAGAGAGCTGAGGTTCTCTCCCCCCTGATTATTTCTGACTCTCCCTAACGAGACTTTCTGACTCTCCCTCCTTTGTCCCCGAAATCTCTTCCTTTCTCGTCCCTCCCAATTTCCTCTTGGGTCTGCTCTCCAGACTCCCCCCGTGCCCCTGACTCTGTCCCCTCCTCAGTGCTCCCAAATCTCTTCCCCGCTGCTTGTCGGCGTGGCTCCTGGTCTCCGGGTCCTGCCTCCCTGCCTCTCCGCCTCCTCAGTCAGCCACACTCCTCTCAGTCCCACTCCATCCTTCTCTCCCTCAATGTTTCCCTTCTGGACTTTCTGCCCATCAGGGTCTCTGTTCCCACTGACTCTGGATCACGCCAAACCTAGTTCCCTCGTTCTTTTCTTAAACCCTGGCTCTCAGTTTCCCTCCCTCTTTCTCTCTCTGTTTCTCTCCCTCCTCCCCTCTCTCTTCCCCCCACCCCTTTTCTCTATTTCTCTGTGTGTCTCTGTTTCTCTCTATCTCTTCCCCCCGTTTCTCTATTTGTTTCTTCTCTCTCTGTTTCTCTCCCTCTCTCTCTCCCTCTCTCACAGCCTCCCCCCCTTTCCGAGTCTCTCCCTCTCTTCCTCCCTCCCCTTCAATCTTCTCCCCAGAGAGTGTCCGGAAACGCCCGGAAACGCCGGAGCCAAGGCTGCATTAGAGCAGCCCCCCCTCGGAGCCCAAGCCCGAGGCCGTCACAACCACAGCGTCCCCCGACGATCCAGAATCAATATCCGCCCGTAACTAGCGGGAACAGGGCTGATGGACCGACCCGGGGAGGGGAGGGGGCGGGAATCCGGAGGCTAGGGCCGGAGCTAGGACGAGTGCCGGGACTTGGGGACCGGAGAAAGGAGGACATTGTCACGGGGGGCGTCCAACCCTCCTCATCCATCGAGAGCTCGTTAAAGATGCTCCCAGGAAACGAACGCCTGCGATTGACAGCCTGGAGATGCCGCTGGCCGGCGGCTGGGCCCCGGGGCCCCCCACCAGCCAGCTCGGGGATCCCCCCCAGCGGACCCGCGGGGCTGACCTTCCCTTCCCGCCCCCCTCCGCTTCGCCACCTGTGAGTCCCGGCACGATGCAGGAAACCCGGCCGGAACCAGACTGCGACTCCCCTCCCACCTCCCCTTCTCTGCCTCGGGCGAGAGTGGCCCGAGTCAGCTCGCCTCTAGATTAATGAGGATGGAGCTGCTCAGGAGCCTAGAGAGTCACTGGCTCACCCCTCCTCAGTCTTCCCCTCAGTGAAATGGGCCCGAGGATCCACTTCAGCCGGGATTAGACTCCCAGCAGCCAAAGCATAGCAGAATGCTTTGAGGGGAGACCAGAGATCTGCGTTCTCTCTAGAATCTAGAAGGGCTGATAGAGCCCTAAAGGGAGGAATGGGGCAGCAGTTAGCCCACCTGGAGTCACGAAGACTTCCCAAACCTGACCTCAGACACTTACAGGTTATATCACCCTGGGCAGCACTTCAGCCCGTCTGCCTCAGTTTCCTCATCCCTAAGATGAGCTAGAGAAGGAAATGGCAGACCACTCCCGAATCTCTGCCAAGAACACCCCGGATGGGATCGGGAAATGGAAGAACCCGAGGGGACAGGCCCTTACCCCCAAGCCCAGCCTCAGTCGCCCCAAACAGCTGCAGGAATCACGACAGAGCCCTGATGTACTTTAGTCATCACGCCCCTTTGGGGGAGCCAGGAAACAGAGATAAATCTCCGTGCTACTCATGCCCAGGGTCTCAGGCGATTTGTTTGAAGGCGGATGCCCTGGTTAGAAGTCAAACGCGGGGTGCCACTGATTGTTCCTAGCCCAGTTCCCACAGCAGATGAGAATCCCAGACATGCACGCCCCGGGGTCCCCCCCCCTTTCTCCGGCCCATCCAACCGGGGGCTGTGCAGGAGGGGCGCCCGGCTCTCCCCCCGCCGGCAGTCTCCCGCCATCCCCCACCCCACCCCGGGCCACAGAGAGGGGGGAGATCCAGCCCAGAGAGTCTGGGCGCCCGCCTCGGGTCACACAGCACGGCTGCTGCTCCGACTCCCGGGGAGCGCTGGCAGGAGCGGGGCTGAATGAGCGGCCCCCTCCCCCCCCAAACTCATTAAAGGTTCCGGTTTCTCCGGCGGAAGACGCTTCGCCGCCCCCCCCCCCCCAATCCTTTTTCTTATTCCCTTAATCCGTCATCTTTATCAGGCCGGGAAGCGCCGGGCGCCCCGATCAATCTCCGCATTAGGGCTGACAGAATGGTGCTAATAACTTATCGATCTCCGCCCGTCAGGCCGCGCCGCCCGGGGCGCCGGGGGGGGGGGGGGGGAGGGGGATATAGCGGGAGGGGGGGGGCGGGAAGCGGCGGCAGCGTGGGCCGGGAGCCACCGGCACAGAGAGAGACAGCCAGAGACAGAGAGACACGGGGAGAGACACAGGGAGAGAGACAAGGAGACAGAGACAGACAAGGGAAACACAGAGATAAAGACAGAAACAGAGATGAGAGAGACAGAGATAAGGGAGACAGAGAGATAAAGACAGAAACAGAGATGAGGGAGGGAGAGAGAGATAAAAGAGAGAATGTGACAGAATGAAAGGAGAGAGGGAGAGAGACAGAGACAAAAATAGAGGAGAAAGAGGATGGGACACAGAGACATAGAGTTAGAGGGAAAGGAGGGAAGAAGACAGAGACAAAGAGACACAGAGAGAGACAAAGGAGGGAGGGAGACAGAGAGAGACATGAAGACACAGAGAGACAGTGAGAGAGAAACAGAGATGGGGTGGGAGGAGGGAGGGAGAGAGAGAGAGAGAGAGAGAGAGAGGAGAGAGAGAGAGAGAGAGAGAGAGAGAGAGAGAGAGAGAGAAGGAGACACAGAGAGAGAGGGAGAGGGAAAGGACCCAGGCAGAGAGATAGAAACAAAGAGCAGAAGATGGGGGGTAGCAAAGATTTTGAGATCAGAAACAGGAAATGATAGACACAGGAAGAGAGAGGCACAAGCAGAGACAGTCTGAGACACTGGAGGCCTGGGGAATGAGGCGATCTGAAAGCTGTAACTGTGCTGGACATTCAAGGCCCTGCAGACCTTCCTTTTTTCTCCTTGAGTTCCCCCTCCCCCCACTCTAGGCTCCACTCAGTCAACCTAAGAGATAAAGCCGCGGCTGGCGCTGCCACATGCCAGCCGTCCCTCGGCCGCTTGCCCCAGCCTCCCTCCGGGCCTTTGCTCAGGCTAGGCCTTATACCTGGATGCCCTCTCCCTTCATCACTTCTGCCCTCTCTTTAATCCCGTCTCAAAAGCAGCTCCCCCCAAGAAAGGAAAGAGGAGGGAAAGGAACATGTACGAAGAGCTTACTGCGGCTTTGTCCCCCCCCCCCCCGCCGCCCCCCCTCCCATTTTACAATTGAGGCATTCAGATCCGAGGGTGGATGTGGGGAGGGGCTGAGAGGGGCTGGGATAGGGAGGCTGAGGCAGAAAGTAAAGGAGGATCCAAGTCCCCCATCAACCCTTCCCCCTCCACAAACCCCCCTCCCCTCTGACGCCAGGACATAAATATAGACAAACTCAGAGACCTCCCAGGCCCAAACACACCTCTCTCAGAGCTAAAATCTCTACCAGGGGAGGGGAGGAGAGGAAGGGATCGACTTTCTATAAATCACCTGGCTCATAGGCAAATCTGCTGTCTTGACACTGAGAGCCAGTCTTCCCCACCCTCCCCAACCTTCACAGAGAGACCTTGCCATCTTCGCTCCTAAGAAAGGAGGACTGGGAAGGGAGGCATTGGGCCGGGGTTCAGTGGGAAAACCCCTGGTTTTCTGGGAGGCGGGAGGAGAGGCAGAGGCTGAGGCTAGCCTGGGTTGGAGGCAGGAATCCAGCTTGGGACTCTGCTCTTTGAGAACAATTCTCACTCAAACCTTTGGGGGTCAAAGAGGGCAGAGATCTTTCCCAGGGAGCAAGACCAGAGAGGGTAGCTTGGGGCAGCGTTAGAAAAAGAGCAAGATCTGGAAGGGTCTGAGAATCCTCAGAGCTGGCGCTGGCCACAGCCCAGAGATAGGAGGAGGAACCTATTTTTCCTTCAGACCAGTTACACCGGGGCTTAATAACTGCTTCTGTGTCCCTTCCCTTTTCAGCAAAGGGCCTGTCTTAGCTCTTTAGCTGTTTGGGGAAGGGGAGCCAGGAAGAGAGAAGGCAGGTGTTTGGACACCTGCACGAGGGAGGTGGGGCAGAGCACCCCTGGCTAGGCTGGTGCTGGCAACAAGTGTGGTGGGAGGTCAGTCAGGGAATAACCCTCGGGAGCCAACTGGCCACTGCCCTTCCCCTTACCCCCCAAGGGTTCCAGCTTAATAAGGCAAAATCACAGCTACCATTTGGGTCCATGAGGAAGCAGGGGATGGAGTGGTTTAGATTCCAGATCTGCTTCTAGAAACCTGGTGGGATTTTGTCTCATCTGATCTAAGACAAGATATAAGGTCCCATGCTCTTCATTTGGACAGTTTCTTTTGTAAGGACTTTTCCAAGTCTATCATTTTATGTTTTGCATTCTCACATTTTCTATGTTGAGGTTTCTCCCAGCTCCGACTGAGGATTCTAAGATTCCTTCTAGCTCTGATCCCCTCCATCTCTCTACCTTCTGAGCCCTTGTTCTCTCCTGGTTAGGACATTCTCTCCTTCAGATCCCGTCCAATTCTAAATTCTAAGAACCCTAAAGCATCCACCACAGAAGGATAGCAAATGTTGCCTGGCTGTTGCCTCCCGGCTCTGCAAAGTCAAAGCCACAAGCATTATTCTGACAGGAGACGTGTTACAGTCAGCAACCAGGGCTGACATCGCCGCATGCCCTGGGACTCACACTCTCTAAAGTCAGTGACTAGAATCTCAATGTCTCTGCTCGTGGTTAGTATTCCCCACTCTCTGTTTCTGATTAATGTCTCTAGGTCAGTGTTGATGACCCCTGGTTAGTGTTTCCCATCAGCATCCTGGTCGCTGACCTCTAGTTACTGTCAGTCATTGTCCTTTCATCAGTCCCATGATTACGGTCCCCTTAGTCAGTTCCCAAGTTACTGCCCCATAATCAATTCCTTGGTCACTGCCCCCCCAGTCACCATCACAGGCAGTCCCTTAGTCAGTTCCCCCGTAGATGTCTCAGATCAGTTTTCTGGACATAGTATCTCTAGTCAGTTTCCTGGTCAGTATCCCCTGGCCAGTTCCCTGGTCATTGTCTCTAGTTAGTTTCTTGATCAGTATCCTTTAATCAGTTTCTTGATTAGTGTCTCTAATCAACTTCCTGGTCAGTGTCTCTAGTCAGTTTCCTGGTTAGTGTCTCTAGTTAGTTTCCTAGTCAGTATCCCCTGGCCAGTTCCCTGGTCACTATCCCCTAGTTAGTTCCATGATCACTGTCTCTAATCAGTCCCCTGGTCAGTATCCTTTGGTCAATTTCCTGATCAGTGTCTCTAATCAACTTCCTAGTCAGTATCCCCTGGTCATTTTCTCTAGTCGGTTTCCTGGTTAGTGTCTAGTTAGTTTCCTAGTCAGTATCCCCTGGCCAGTTCCCTAGTCACAATCCCCTAGTCAGTCCCCTGGCCAGTATCCCCGGCTGCTTCAGGTCTTCACCTTGGCCCTACTCTGCCTCTTCTTTCTCCCAGGACTGAGGATTCAGGGCTGGCTTGTGTGTGATTAAGAGATCTTGAAGAGTGAGGGGGGGCCCCAGCTGGCACACAGAACATCTCGATCATTACCTCGGCTCACGCCGGCTCGCAGCCGATCGATAGGGCAATTAGATTTTATCAGCAGCCTGCTTGGCCTCCCTCCTGCCGTCACAGCCCCAGAATTGCTCTCTCCCTCCCCCTCCCCGTCTCTCTCCCCCATCTCACCCCAGGCACCAAAGACAGAGGCTTTCCCCAGCTACAGAGACCGAGGCAGAGAAAGATGGGGAGAGAGGTGCAGAAACAGAGCAACAATCACAGAAAGACTGACAGTATCTGTCTGAGATGCAGAGATCAGTGGAGAGAGACAGAGAGACTGACAAAAAAGACCCAAAGAAAAAGGGAAGATAGTTCCCAAAGTACAGAGATAAGGTTATGATGGGGTAGGAGGAATCAAGAGTAATGAAGACAGAGCAGCTCAGGCTGAAAAAGCCCCTAGACCCATTAGCTGTTCTCAAGGAAGAACCCTCTGCCCCAACCCATTCTCCTAGTCTAGTGTCACCTTGGAATCCCTCTTTTTCCCCTGCCATGCAACCAGTCAGTTATGATCAAGACACTTTTACTTCTCTCAAATTCCCTCTACAGAGCTCATCTCTCCTTTTTTCTTCTGTGTGCCTAAGCACCTGTCATTCACCAGGGTCCTCGGGAGTGAGGGGCTCTCTTCTCTACCTTTCCCTCGACCCCTCCCAGGGACCCCAAAGGGACAGCCTCATCTGTCTCTTTGGTTCTTCTCCCCCAGACTTTCCATTCCCTGAAACTTCTATCCTCTCAAACCCAAGGTAACGAAGGCAGGGGAAGCCTGCTAACAGTGCCCACATTGTCCCTTATAACCTCATCTTCCTCTCCTGCTCCCCTAGTTTCCCCTAAAGGAGATGGCTTTTCCATCTCTTCTATTTTCCAAATTTCCCTATATCCTTCTCCAAGGAAGGTGCTTTTCTGAGACTTGAGGCCCCTCATAGGTCTCTTCTCTGGGGAGGATACTGGGCAGAAGGGAAATATGGGGAGACACCTGTGAACACTCGAGTGGGCATCTATCTGTGTGAGGCTAGGTGATTGGGTGATCCAGCATCTATGTGTCTCCATATATTTCTATGTATCTGTGGAGGTTAGCAGGTGTCTGGCCAATTGTCTATGCCTTGGTTGTGTGTGTGTGTGTGTGTGTGTGTGCGCCTCGCAGAGTTCCTAGCCTTATAAGTTTTTGCCAACTTCTGGGCAGCCTAGGCTTGTAGTCTGAATGAGCATGATGGCGGATCCCAGAGGCCGCCCCGGAGGACAGCACTCTCCCCAGTCTCCCCCACCGCGGTTGGAGCTCAGGGAGCAGACGCCTTCCCTCCGGCTCTACTCGGACCCACACCCCGAACCTCTGGCGCCGGCCCCCCCTCACCTGCCGGGCCCAGGCCAATCTCCACGCTGCTTCTCTGGAATTCACAGCGGCTTTGGCGCTCAGGCATAACGAGGTGGCGGCTCTGGTGCAAGTTGGAGATGATGGTGGAGAGGTCGCTGTCACGGCTGTGTGGGGAAGAAGAAGCGACGGGTGAGAGGAAATCAGCTCCCTGGCTAGCTGCAGACAGTGTGAGCCCGTGATGTGTGAGAGTGTGTGAGTATGAGTGTGAGTGAGAGAGTGTGAGTGTGAGTGAGTGTGTGAGTGAGTGTGAGTGAGTGTGAGTGTGAGTGACTGTGTGAGTGAGTGTGAGTGAGTATGGGTGTGATGGATCCACAAGGGGAGGAACACAAGTGTGTGTGTACATTTATATACATATATGTTTGTGTATGTCAGTGTGAATGTGTGTGTATACAAGGGGAGAAAATATAAGTGTGTGTATGTATATATGCACACATGTATGTGTGGGGGAGGAGGAGTGTGAGAGACAGGGACAGAGAAGGAAGACAGAGAGACAGAAAGGCTGTGCAGACACTGCAGAGAATGAATTCCTTCCCCTGGCGTTTATGGGCTGGGGGAGTGGGAGGATGGGACTGATACAGAGTGGGAAATGGGGATGGGAGCGGACACCTGTACAGCCCAGGAGGGGCTGGGGCCCCCAACACATGAGGCTGAAGGAGAAAGCTGCTTTCTAGTATTTCCATCCTCCAAACTCCCAGGCATCCAACCGGCCAGGCCTGAACCTCAAGGCCAAGCACACAGTAGGTGCTCAGGATACATAGCTAAAAGCCAGAAGACCCAGGTTCTAACTGGGGTCTGGCCCCGTCTGCCAGGGAACTCGAGACAAGCCACCCCTCTGTGTCTCATTCCCCAAACCTGCACGGTGGGAGATAGATTCCTCGCCCCACATCCCCTGCCAGAGTCAGAGAGCTAAAAAGGACAACGGGCGTTTCCAGGGTTTCAGTGTTGAAATGTCACAGCCACATTCACAGTCACACAAACACACTCACACACTCACACTCACACAAACACACTCACACTCACACAAACACTCACACACATTCACACTCACACAAACACACTCACACTCACACACACACTCACAGATACACTCACACAAACACACACACATTCACACTCACACACACTCACACACATTCACACTCACACAAACACACTCACACTCACACATTTACACTCACACAAACACACTCACACACATTCACACTCACACAAACACACTCACACTCACACATTCACACTCACACTCACACAAACACTCACACACATTCACACTCACACAAACACACTCACACTCACACATTTACACTCACACAAACACACTCACACACATTCACACTCACACAAACACACACACACATTCACACTCACACTCACACAAACACACACACACACACATACTCTCACACCCTGCACATGTACATGGCTACTTCTGGGCCTGGAAGGCCTCATTCACCTAAAATGACGGCGTCACTCATTAAAGCTCTCCCTCCCAACCCGTCCTTGCCTGAGAAGCTCCCCCAGGCCGGCCTATTTACTAGTAACGGGTACCCAGAACCCCTTCCTGGTCCTTGCTTTATTTCCCCAGGGTTAGTCAGCCTGAGCACACAGTTACTTCTGGTCAGAGAGCTGGAGCCCTGCAGAAATCCCAGTGGGGGTGGGGGTGGGGGAAAGAAACAGAGACACACAGAGAGATAGAGATACAGAGTCAGAGAAAGATACAGAGAGAGTCTGAGAGAGATATACAGTCAGAGAGAGAGAGATACAGAGAGTCAGAGATACAGAGAGACACAGAGTCAGAGAGAGAGGCAGAGAGAGGCAGAAACAAGCACAGAGGGAGAGGATGTATGTATGTGGTCAATGTGGGCTCTCAGCTTTTCCCTCGTTCAGCATATTAACACCTTCAACCAGACACACACAGGAACAGAAATATACTTGCCCCCCCAGGACCCCCCTTTCCTTGCTGGTTTCCACCCCTGCTTCCTCCTGCCTCCTCCTGCCCCACCCCCACGAGCCAGCCCACCTCGCGCTGAGGAAGGACGCCCAGTCCCTGTCCCTGGAAGGGCCGCAGCTCCGCTCCCTCCATGCAGTGACAGGGAGTCCTAATTCTAACCTCATTAAATATTCCTTGAGCTTCAGCTCCCCCCTTCCCGGCCCTAAGCCAGCCTCTGTCCCTGTAATCAGATCAGTTTCCATCTGAGCCTCTGCCCCCCCTCCAAGTGCCGGGGTGCCCGCCGGGGACCCCGAGGGCCCGTCCCACGGGTGTGAACCCCCCTTATTTCCCCGCCGTCCCTCTGGGCCCCCCCACCTGCAGCGGGGCTCTGACCTTTCCCTCCAGGGAGTCCTGCCCTCCCCGGCTCACGAGCCTCCCCTCTTCCGCGACCCTCAGGGCCACCCAGGCCCCCAGCTTCTGGGGCTGCCGACCCCTTCCCCGCTGGATGCCTGATCCCCTCTGAGCTGCCCTTCCCGGCATTATGCAAATAGGCCGAGTTGTGAGCAGTTTATAGGATTAATTGGAAGTGATTAGCAGTTTCTTTAATCAGGCCGGCTCATCAATGAGGGGACAGACAGGATGAGACAGAGAATTGCTGGTCTCAGCACTGGGGGACAACAGATGGGGAGCAGAGGGGGGCAAAGCACCCAGACCAGCCTCCCCACCGCGCCTCCACCCAAGACATCTCTGCCCCCCCCCATTGCCAAAGGCAGGAGAGGGAGCCTGAGCTCCACAAAGGACCCAAGCTGGGAGGCGGTTCTGAAATCCAGCCCGGAACTATGACTGGGTCACACTCTCTGAGCCTCAGATTTCCTCATCTGTAAAATGGGGCTAAGACGCCTATAGTGAAAAGATCAGGGGATTGTTGGAGCTGAATCCCCAACATGACATATTCACGGGCCCGGGGCACCTCTCCAGCCCCCTCTCTGGCAGAATGAGGGTCTACCTGCACAGAAGAAGGACTTTCCTCCTGTGAGAGTTCCCTGGACGTTGGTTCCTCAGAATCCAGGGCAACACCGGCCCATAGCCCTTGGATTAACCGACAGAAAATGTCACCTAATATCATTCTTTCTCAAAGTTTCTCACATCACCACTCCCAGTGCCCGCCCCGAGGCCGGAGCCTCAGTACCTTGGACCTTCCCACTGGTCTCCCCCTCTTCAATCTGCGCCCCCAGAGGTGAGCACGCTGTCTCCGGAGGAGGCTCCTGCTGCTGATTCTGTCCTTCCAGGCCTGTATGTCTGCCTCCAGCCCCCCTTGCCAGTAGCATCTCTCCCTGTTCCACCACGGCGTCCTTGCCCTCTCCTGGCCCACGCTAGACGCCTCCGCTCTGTCGGAACACACCGTCTGCCTCCCCCCTCTTTCCTCACAGTAACTTTTCCTAGGGGAGCCCCATCGCCGGCACTGCTGGGCCTGACCGAGTACTGAGCACCCACATCTGGAGCTGGAAGGGATCTTGGGGTCATCCAACCCAGTCCCCTCATTTTAAAGATGGGGAAACTGAGGAACACAGAAGGGAAGCAATCGTATCCAGGCTCCCGGAGGTAGTGAGGGGCAGAGATGAGATTCAAATCCAGGCCATGGGATAAGAAAAATTAGATTCAGAGGGAGGGAGAGAATTTAGAACTCAAAATTTAGGGGAAACTTTTAAAATAAATTGTAAAAAGAAAATATATTTAGAGCTAAGAGGAATTTGGAGGAGCCTCCTGAAGTTCCCCCTAAAATATATTTAGAGCTAGGAGGAACTTCACCTCCTCCTAATTCCTCCGTTACAGGTGAGGAAACTGAGGCACAGAAAGGGATGTCTTGCTGCAAATACAACTTTCTCTCTAGGACCCCGCTAGCTCTGGCCCCCAGTGTTCCCCTCTTTCTGGCCCCCATCCTCTCCTTGGACCATGCCCTTCTCCTCCAGTTTCTCAGCTCCTCTGGGTCTCTCTCCCGGGCTCCAGAGGGAGCTTGTTGGTGGTTCCGGGCCACTGTCAAAGAAGATGTTCTGCACTTCCTAGCTGCGTGATCCTGGGCCAGTCACTTAACCCCAATTGCCTCAGCAAAAAAAATGTGTTCTGGTACCCAGGATGATGAGGGGTTTCAGAGGTCAGACCCGGGAGACCGAGACAGAGAAATACAGGGAAGATGGGCGAGGGAGGGAGGAAGAGCCTGGGGGGCCAGTGTCCCCTCCCCTCACTCCCCCGCAGTGCCCTGGCCCTCCATCCACACCTTGGGGTCACCTCTTCTCCGTAAAGCCCCAGAAGGCGAGCCCAAGCCAAGCAAAGGCGCTGAGCACCCCCTCCCCTCCTGCTGCAGGGGACTCAGCGGGAGGCAGACAGATGGAATCGGAGGCCTGCAGACATTCTGGGCCCACGAGGCTCCTGGGAGCCCCCGCCCCACCCCCTCCGGTGGCCCAGCGAGCCCAGGACGCTGACTCAGCACCGAGGGCCGGTGGCTGGAGGTGGGGATCGGCTTATGGGCTCAGGGCGCCCGGGCTCATCGCCTAAATCCCCTTAATCGCATTGTCAGCTCCCCGGCAGCTCTCCAAGAGCGGGGGGAAGGGGTGGCTGGCCCCGCTCCAGCGGCCCGTCTCCCCATGCACACCCCTCTAAGGCTTGGGGCCGGCCGCAGGGTCAGACGCTGCAAGGATTGGGGATTTCTCCATCTGTGCAGAGCAGATGGACAGAACCCAGGCAGACAACGCCACGGGCCTGAGCCGCCCGGACCGTCGCCCCTGATGGAGGCTGCCCAGAGAAGCTTGGCGGAGGGAGGTAGGGGGAAGGGCGACCCCCCCCCCCGCGGCCCCTTAATTAAGTTCTGGGGAGTTCAGGGCTGCGTCCCGTCTAACTCCCTACTTTGCGGTGGGGGCAGCGGTTGGGCCAGAGTCACGCAGGGAGAACGGAGCTCCTTCGGGCCCCACTGGACCGTACTGCCTCCCGGCGGGGGAGAGGAGGGAGCTGGTGACCCGGGGAGATTTGGGAAGGACAGGGACTTTCAGGCGGAGCTGGGGCTTCTCCAGCAGACCAGGCCTGAGGCTAACCAGAAGCAGCCGTTCCTCCTCACCCAGCCCGTTCCTCCTCGCCCGGCCCGTTCCTCCTCCCCCGGCTCCCTCGGAGCGCAGGCTCTCAAAGGCCGTGGCTTCCCTCTCGAGGCGTCTGGGAGGGAACACCCGGGGCCAGCCACAGGCAGCTCCCAGCCCCGACCATGGGGTGGGCCCCGCCAGGCTGGGGCAGGAAGCCGGCTTGAGAAGGGGGGAGGGGAGGGGGAGCAGGAGGCGCCTCCTTGATTTCCCCACAGGCCCCGCTGACAAATTTATCCCGTAATGTCCCAAGTAAAAGGCTCATAAAACGTCATTAATGTTCATGACAGGCCATAAAAATGATCAGTTGAGCTGGCAACTCCAAAATGAGGTAGAAGTAAGTTTAAAGATGTTTTTATTGTAATTCTGCTCCATAATCTGGCCCTTCTCGGGAGCATAAATACCTCAGGAGCCGGGCCAGGCCCAGGGGCCGGGGAGTGGCAGGAAGTTCACCCTCTGCTCTACCCTCCACTTCTCCCGCTGCAGTGGAAGGCCCGTTGTTCTCAGGCTCCTTCCAAGGGAAGCCTTCGGCTTGTTCACATACACCCAGGGACACAACTCTTACACAGACTGGCCACAAACTCAGCTCTCCAAGCTTAACTGGGGGGGAACGGGGCGGGGGGGGGGCTGGCCTGGCCCTTCAAAATTCCCCTGTTGCCTCTAAGAATTATATTCTGAGTGACTTTAGGCAATTCACCTGCTAGGACTCAGTTTACCTAACTATAAAATGAGAAAGACAATGAGAGGCATTTATCTCTAATTGAGACCAATTATCCAGGCTACCTCCCCCCATTCCCAAGACCAACCATGCTGACTTTTCTCATGCTCATGTATCCCCAAACAGGGAACCTCTGACCTTCTCCATCTTTAGGACGAGACCCTCCCCCAGAACTCTGTCACGCTCATGTATCCCGCCTCCTCCCCCAAACGTGGAACCTCTGACCTTCTCCATCTTTAGGACGAGACCCTCCCCCAGACCTCTGTCACGCTCATGTATCCCGCCTCCTCCCCCAAACATGGAACCTCTGACCTTCTCCATCTTTAGGACGAGACCCTCCCCCAGACCTGTCATGCTCAGGGTGCAGGGTTAAGACCTGGAGCCACTCATGCCCTAAATCTGTGGGCAGGGCTCTTTTGGGGGGTCTGGTTATGGCCTCGGCTCTTCAGGACGTCTGGGTCCAACACACCAGCCAGGTCCCTCTGTCCTCCCTCTGATGATTAGACTGGAATATATTCAGCCAACAAACCGGCGCCTCCAAGGCCGCAGCTGGGCCGACCCTTCCCAAGGGCTGCCCTTTCCCTGCGGCTCAGATAGGCCCAAAGGGCCAATTAATCATGTATCATCCCAAGTGCCAGTCAGGGTCCCGAGCTTTGGCCACTAAGGGGCTTCTCCCAGAGGCCTCAAGCTCAGGAAAGGTCCAAGACTCCCCTTTGGAGCGGGCGGCAGCAGTGACTGAGCCGGGCAGAGCCAAGCCCTGGTGGCGGCTAACTAAGAGATGGGCATCCCCTTCTCCGGTCTTTTGGAACTGGAGGGCTCTGCCCTTCTCTCACATCAGCCGGCCCCAAGGACGCAGGTGTCTGCAAGCTGAGAGGGGTTTGAGGATGAGGAGGGCAGCTGAAGATAAGGGGAGAGAGAAAGGAGCAGAGGAGACTCAGAGAGGAAAGGATGGGGGAGGGAGGGCTGAGTCCCCCCTCATTTAGACAGATGAGACAGCACAGGCCCTAGAGACTCCACGACAAGTGCCCACCTGGCCGGAGTGGGCCAGAAACCCTTTTCCTACCCGACACCCAGGGCCCAGAGCTACCTGCAAGACGTCTCTCGGAAGGAGATGTTCAGATCCCAGTGAGTGTGGACCCTGCGGAAAGAGAGAAAGAGGGTCAGTCCAGCACCTTTTCTTCTTGTTTCCCTTTTCCCCCCAAGTCCCCATCCCCGGAATCACCCCTGGCCCTGCCTCAGGGTCACCCCTTTACTCCTACCCTGAGATGGCTCTTGTTACAGTTCTAATATGGGGGAGGGTACCATATCAGGACCCTAGGAAGTCATGTTGAGGGATCCTTCCCTCCCCCACTCAACCCCCAAGACTACAAAATAAAAGTCAAACTCCTCGTCCTTGAATTCAACTCCCCCCTCCCCCCTCCCCCCCGCAGTCCAAACTCAATTTTCAAGAGTCTATCAGCATCCTTGATCTCAAGAGGCCTGGGCTCTGGATTCAAGACCTTCCCTCTCAAGGTCACCTTGTGACTGCTCGGCATGAACCTGGCACGCGGCACCCTGTGGATACTGTGTCTCCCTCGTTCGAGTGTAAGCTCTCTGAAGGCAGGGAAGACTTTATTCTCGCCTTTGACTCTTCAATGCTTGGCCCAGTTCCTGACACACTGTGAATTAATCCATTGAGCCCGAGCCTAGATCTGCCCATGGCTACAGGAGCATAGACTTAGGGATGAAAGGAACCTTCAGATCTGACCCGCTCGGGTTACAGAGACAGCCTGGAGATGGAAAGGAGTCTGCCCAAGATCGCAGGAAGAGCAGAAGCGTCGAGAAGTGAAAGGAACCAGAGCTCTAACCTGAATTCAAATCCAGCTGCAGATGCTTACTAGCTCACTGTATGACCCCGAGAAGTCCCCTACTTCTGTCAGCCTCAGTTTTCTCATCGGAAAAACCATGCTGATAGCACATACCTCCCAGGGTTCTTGCAAGGATCGGATGAAATCATATTTGTAAAGTGTTTTGCAAATCTTTAATGAGAATTATTTAATTTATTATATAATATAGGTATTTATATTATATTGGTGATAATAAATAAATTATTTATACTCAAGAGGCTTTTGCTCCAACCCTAGCAGCAGCTTTTCTATGGCTCTACAATGCCTCTCTTGTCCCCTGTCCCCAGACGGACTGGGGATCTTGGGAGGGCCCTTTCTTTGTCTCCCACTAAGCTACAAGTACATGCTCGGCCAGTCAGGAGGCCTCAGGAAGTGCCCGTGATAAAGAGGACCATTCATTCTCACTCCGGCCAGTATGCAGCTTCCTTGGAGGCCAACTGGAGTGTGAGCCAGGGGACCGTTCCTGGCCGCATTTATGGGATGTTAGCTCCGGAGCTGGAAGGGGTCTGGGAGGTCATCTCATGTCACCTTATCATCTTCCAGAGTGGGGAACCGAGGCGCAATTAAGGGTCCTCCCGGTGTGAGGGAACGAACAATGCCTGGTCCTCAGAGGGGGTGGGACGCCCCACCCTGGTCTCATGCACAGAAATCACCACTGGTATAATCAGAGTAAAAGGAGGCGAGACACTCCCTCCTCCACTTTAGAGGAAGAAATTGCAAAGACCAGGATGGGGAGAAGGAAGGAGGAGGGAACAAGTATTTATTAAGTACCTACTGTATAGCATATAAAGCATAAGAGCTTTATAAGTATCACCTCATCTGATCTGGGAAAGGACTTGGAAAATGGAGGCGCGTGAGTCTGGCCCAAACGCCCTGTCTGGGATTTAGCTCGAGAAGCTGACGGGTTGCCGGGATTTGGAGGGTTTGATGTCTCAGGCCTGGACACCTGAGGCCCACCTTGGGGGAGGGAGGAGGGGGGAAAGGCTACCTACAGCTCAAGGACCATCTGCCCAACCCCTCAGCCTGCAGGATCCCTCGGGACTCACAAATGGGAGAGTCTCGACCTTGGGTTCCAGTCGAATGGTTTGACAGCAGAAATGGGCGTAATTTCATCAGTGGAAATGACTTCTACTAAGAGGCAGGGCTATTTGCTTGGTTACCACCCTCCTGGGACTCTTCCCTCAGACCTGGGGTGGTCCTCCCTGCTGGAGTGAGCTCTCCCTGAGAAGTAAGAGCGCCTCCACTTTTCTATAAGAATACCCAGCCCTCAGCGCAATGATTTGTACACAGTAAGTGCATAATAAATGATTTTTTCATTCCTTCATTTTGTACCCAGGGAGCTGCTCCTTTCTCCTAAGGTCGGGAGTGCCCCAAGTGTTACTACACCATAGAGTTCCCCAGAGGGGACTCCAAGTGTTACGATGAGGAGACAACCAGTAAAGGGCCCCAGTGTTATGATGGGGGAGCCACTGAGAGAGAAGGCCTCCAAAGGAAACCCCTGAAAGGAGAACCCCAGATGACAGCAGGGAAATGCCCAGAGAAGGGCCTTCAGATCCCTTTAGAAAAAGGTGCTCCGGGAATAGGAAAAGGAGCCCTCCCTGGCTCCCAAATGGAGGTTTGTTGACTGGAGGGCAGCCCAGGGCCCAGCAACGGGAACAGCCCAGTCAACCCCGCTCCGTCTCCTCCGACAAATGAATAGGTAAGAACAAAATTAAATCCTCATTATCTCTGCTTCCTTCCCCTCCAGAGGAACTCAGAGAGGGAGCCCACTCAGGGGGAGGGGAGTTGCTTGGGGGAGGGAAGAAGGGCCTGCTTCTTTCTAGCCATTAATCATCCAATTAAAATGGAAGGAGGCCGGCCAGGAACCCCCTGGGGTGGGAGAGCAGGGAGGGAGGAATACGGGGGGAGGGCAGGGGAGTCAGGGGCCCGAGGCTCAGGAAGGGGGTGCGGCCCCCTCTCCCACAGGCCTTATAAAGTATCCAATAAAACCTGCAGCTGAAGGGAAGCTGGGGAGCCCGCAAAAGCCGGCCCCGAACTGACGGCTCCCTCCTAGGATCTGCCCGTGCTCGTGTGCCCGTTTTGACCTTGGCAAGGTGATACCAAGGAAGGTTTAGGACCAGGAGACCCGTAGCTGCCGGGGTAAGACTCTAGTGCTCCATCAGAAGGGAAAGGTTGATATTAGTCATCGGTTTCTGAGGCTTTCTAGTCCACCCCTGCCCTCTCTGGCTGGCCGGAGGAGGAAACTGTCCCACAGAGGGAAAGGGAAAGGTCACTAAGGGTCAGAGGCAGGACCTGAACTCAGGCCCTCTAAATTCAGAACCAGCGTTCTTTCTATTGAAATACACGGGAAGGCAGAGTGCATACAGCCCGAGCTTTCCATTTTACAAATTTGTAAACTGAGGCCCAAGGAAGGAACCTTATACCTAAGGTCACCTAGTCAGTCGAGCCGGTTCCCAGGTTCCAGGGTGAGGAGCCGAGGGAATTGCGGCATGGGGATGATGTCAGGAGGGTATCAAGGGTGGGGGTGGCCGGGACTCCCCAGGGGCACACTGAGGTCGGGGGGAACAGCAGGAGAAAGCTGGAGTGCCCTCCTGCCTTAGTCGGGCTGGAGGAGGAAGCCAGGGGCACGTGTCCTGAGGGGCTCTCCCAGCAGCGGCCACGGCCAACCTGCTGCCCCTGGTGTTCACCAGGGCACAAAGGGTCATGGGAACAAGCTCTGCTCTCCCTTCAGGACTCAGGCCAGAACTGTCCCGGTCCGCGCTCTCCCTCCCGACACCATCATGGGTGTGCTTTTCTGTTTACACACGGCAGAGCGGGAGCTCCCGAGGGGGGAGAGCACTCGGTCCCTCTTGTACACAGAGAGTCCGATGCGACTGAAGTACAACCACAAGCAGTCGGGGCGGCCCCGCAAATACACAATCAATACATTGAACGAGATGACAAGGGAGAATGTCGACCTTGACTTTGACCTTTGACTAGCCATGTGACTGTAGACAAGTCATTTCACTACTCTGACTCAGTTTCCTTATGTGTAAAATGCATCAGCAGTCCCCAAAGAAAGCCCCATCCAGCTCTGAATCTATGATCCCCTGAGAAATCACTGGGACAGGTCCTTGGAGGCCAGAGCCCATTGGGGGGCACCTCCAAGGAGCCTGCCCAGCTGGGAAGGGTGCCGGCTTAGACTGTGAGAGTCAGATGTCCCTGCCACACCATGATGAGGCACTGAAGGAGGACCCTAGTGAAGGTCAGAGACCTGAGTTCAAATCTCACTACTCCTGCTTGCACAAAGAAACAAATGAAGCCCCACAGCTCGATCCATGGCTCCACCATCCAACATCCCCAGCAAGGAGACGTCCAGCCATAGACTGAGAACCTCCGGTGATGGGGAGCTCACTACCTCCTGTGACAATCCATCCATTTCTGGACAGATTTCGCTGTTGGGAAGGTTTTCCTGAATTTCCTGCTTGGCTGAAACTTCCACCCACGGCACAGCTTCTGCCTCTGGGCCAGAGGAAACAAGAGTAATCCCGCTAGGTGGCCATCGGCAGGCTAAAGGCTCCTTCCTGCCCCAGCCCTCCACAGGGGACTGGGTTAACCCTTTGCTGCAGGCACTCTGCCTCCTCTCAGAAACTGCCAGGACCTCCTCGGGAGCAGCCCTCAGCCCTAGGGCCGCCACTGCCGCCTCCGTCTCCACAAGCCCAGGGGCCCCGCTGGCCTAAGTCAGGCTCTGCTGCAGGGAGGTTCCGCAGCTGCCCCTCAACTCTGACTCTCCCGGGACCTCATCTCCCAAATATCAATATTCCAGCGTAATGAAAAAAGCAGCTCGTGTGTCTGAATCTGGGCCCTGCTCCTGTCTGCCTGTGCGGCCTTGGATACGGAACCATCTTCTCCTTTCTTCATCTGTAAAATAGGAGATGGAATCAGAGGACCTGCGTTCAAATCCTGCCCTGCCCATTCTTCTCCTCTGACTTCAGGCAGGCCCCCGACCTTCCTTCCTCTGAGAACACAAGCTCCCTACGGGAAGGGATTATTTCATGTTTTATCTGCAGCACTTCGCATATCGTGGGGACTTAATAAACGCTTCCTGACTGAATGAATTCCTTGTAACTGGAGGATTCCATTTCAAATTCTGCCTCAGATACTAATTATATGATCTTGGACAAGTGATTCAACCTACTCGTGCCTCAGTTTCCTTTTCTGTAAAATGTAATTAGGCCAAATCAGTGGTGTCAAACTCAAAAAGAAACAGCTTAATGACTTAGAAAACTACAAATGAACATTATCTAGGTTAGATTGTATTTTTAGTTATTTTGGCAAACATTTCTCAGTTACATTTAGGACAGCTAGGGGGTCCCAAAGAGCACAGAGTACAGAGTCCGGAGGCAGCAAGAGATGAGTCTAAATTTAGCCTCAGACACTAACTGTGTGACCCCTGAGCAAGTCATTTAACCATCTTTGCCTCAATTTCCTCATCTGTAAAATAAGATGGAGAAGGAAATGGCAAACCACTCCATTATCTCTGCCAAGAAAACCCCAAATGGGGTCATAAAGAGCCAGCCATGACTGAAAATCACAACAACAAATTAGATTTGGATACGATTTGGACTTCTCCCCTTGATGTATTCTTCCAGTGTTTAGGTGGTATATTGGATGGCACACTGAGTTTAAGATCCATAAGATCTGAGTTCAAATTCAGTCTCAGATACTTGCTAGAGGTGTGACCCTGGGCAAGTCATTTAACCTGTTTGCCTCAGTTTCCCCATCTGGAAAATGGGAATAATTATAGCTCCTCCTTCCTAGGATTCTTGTGGAAGATCAAATAAAATAACAATTGTCAAGCACCTAACACAGTGTTTGGCATAGAATAAGTACTCTACAAAGTTACTTCTTATTTTTAAAGATTGTATCAAAAACTGGATCATGGAAGTCACATCAAAAGCCAAATTAATAATAACTATTAAATTTTTTAAAAATTTGCTTTGCTTGAGTATAGTATTTTCAGCTTTTGTTGTTGTTGTTTGTTTCTTTTCTTTCTCGTGTCTTTCCCCTTTTGATCTGATTTTTCTTTGTGCAGTGTGACAAATACAGAAACGTATTTGGAAAAGAGAACTGCATGTGTTTAACCTATAGTAGAGTGCTCTGTCTTGTTATTATCTTTGTATTTGGGAAAACAAAATCTACAATATGTTATTATATATTGTATATAAATACATTAATAATATATAATATTTATAAAATAAATATAATATGTATAATAGCTATAATGTATATATTTCTAATATATATTTAACATATTTACAAATATGTGTGTGTGTGTGTGTGTGTGTGTGTGTGTATGTGTGTGTAATATATAAGTAACATTTGCTTTGCTTCCCCAGGCCTTGGTTTCCCCTTCTATAAAATGTCTCCTAGGCACTCCCTTTAATTTGGGTGTCCTTTGAGCCCCACCCAGCTCCAGATCAAGGATCCGGCAACAAGACAACTTCTGCCTTACCTATGTGCAGAAGTCCCTCCTAAACCAGAAACCAGCCCTCTGATGAGCCAGGCAAGGTATGACCTCTAACCCCTACCCCTGCACATGTCAACAATAACCATAGCAACAGCTCTTGTTTATAGAATATTGTAAGGTTTGCAAAAGTGCTTTACAAATTTTGTTTTAATAAATAAATCCCTGGACTTCGAATCAAGAAGACCTAAAAATCAAATCCAGCCTCAGAGACTTCCTGGGTAACTCTGTTGCTAGTCATAATCTCTATCTGCCTCAATTGCCTCAACTGTAAAATGGGGATATACTAATTACGTGACCCTAGACAAGTCACAACTTCTGTTAGCCTCAGTTTCCTCATCTGTAAAATGGGGATAATAATTGCCCCTACCTTTCAGATTTCTTGTGAAGATCAAATGAGAATATTTATAAAGTGTTTAACACAGTGCTTAGTGCACAATAAGGGCTTAATACATGTTTGTTTCTTTCCCTCTCACAATAACCCTGGGCGAAAGGTGCAGATGAGGAAACTGAGGCAGACAGAGGTTGTGACTTGTCCAAGGTCACACGGCTAATATGTGTCCGAGCTCATATTTGAATTCAGGACTTCCTGACTCCGAGCCTGGTGCTCTATCCACTGGGGCACCTGGCTTCCTCTTAGGTGAAACTGGGGCATTATCCCTGGTATGAAGCTGCTAACCCTTCTTTTAAGCTCCCGGATGGCACATGGACCAGTGGTCAAAGGATTACAGCAGACTTCTGGGTGATCCTGAATAACCCAACATCCACAAAACAATATGTAAGGTCTGCAAAATCCCTTATGCAGAATCACAATCTCCTAATAATCCTTTTTTCCCTTTGACCAGATAAAAAAGGCCATTCTTTGCCTCATTTCTTACCTAGCCTTAATCAAAACTTGGGCGTTGCCTCAGTCGGACTGAGACCCTTGGCAAATCTTAGCTTTAAGAAGCCAAGGGCTTCCGGCACATCCAGGGCCATGCCCAGTCTCTACGTCTCGCCACTAGACCCCGATGGCTCTGGAGGGGAAAGTGAGGCTGGTGACTTTGCACAGCCCTCCCTCACTTCAATTCAATTCACTTGAATATCACGGCTTCACCTTTCTGACATATCATCGAGAACGACCAAAATTTGGCGAGCCGGGTGATATCATCGCTTCCTTTTTACAAAAGAGCTTCTAAGACGTCAAGTGATTTGCCAAAGGCCCCGTGAGTACTGACTGCGAGTAGCAAGACTCGTTCCTCTGTCTCCCGGCCTCCTGAGCTCACAGAGTCACTTCTTTCCCCAAATCTGTCAAGACCTTTAAAGACACTATTTCCTCTGTCCCTAAAACAATCCTGTGGGGAAAGTGCTACAGATACGTGGTCTCCATTTTATGGGAGACCAAGCGCAGAGAGGGTCAGTGATATTAAAGTAGAAGTAGAATCTGGATCTCTCCAACTGCCTGACTGGCCAGCGTGAGCACCTTGCCGGATGTGACCGAGGGAGCCGAGCCGAGCAGACGTAATCTCTTCCCACAGCTCGGAACCGTAGGCTTGGACAATGCTGCTTTTCACGCCCACCTCCCGGGTTCTCTTTCCCAAAAGGCCCAAATTCCACCATGTTATCAAGGGGGCCGGACCCAGGACCTCCTCCCTCTAGAGCAGTACCTTCTCTTCATGATACTGATGTGCACGTCGTCCTCCTGCTTCACATCTGGCCGATGCCCATGGGCCGGGCTGCTCCCGTCACTGTCCCCATCGCTGGCTGAGAAAATCGAACTCAACTCCTTCTTTGGGATCCTGGTGGGGGGAAGCGGGATGGTTCTCTTCTCAGCCAGACGACCCCGGTTCTAGGAGGGAAGAGGAGAGAAACAGGTCACTCTGGGCTCTCTGTCCCCGGGGTCAAGACATGTAGGAACACGGCATTCTTATGTGATCCTGGGTAGAGGAAGGGGATAAGACCTCAGGGGGCCTTAGGGTTAGGCTAACATGGCTTCCTGTTTTCTGGAACCCCAATCTTCCCCACTCCCAATAACACAACCTTCTTGCATCTGTATTTCTATCCTAAGAGTGCAGTAAGCATTTAAAATTTTTTTCACTCATTCGTGAGGCAGCTAAGTGGCACAGACTCTGGAGTCAGGGGGACCTCAACTCAAATTCAGCCTCAGACACCTATTAGTGGTGTGACCTTGGGCAGGTCACTTAACCTCAATTGCCTTAAAAATGCTTTTTCATTCATTCTTTTGGGATTGGAGAAGTCCATTAGCCCTCCACAGTGTGCTGTCCTACCACTCTCAAGTGGTAGTGGGAGAGAGAATGGAGGTAAGAATAAGGAAAGGTGAGAGGAGGTTTTTTTTTTTTTTTCTTTCTGAGCTATCTTGAAATGGCCACATCTTGGCTACATCTAAACCCTCCTTCCTTCTGTGTATTGGCTTTATGCTTTATTCTTTTTTAGTTCTTTTGCAAAAAACAAAAACAAAAACAATTTTGGTTCAAATAAATTAAGGAGGAGAGATGTCCCCCCGATATCTTGGTCTGGGTAGAGGAATCGGGGTGCCCCTCGCGGCCCATACGGTGAGGGCACCAGGGCTGGATCAGCTTCAGGATCTGGAGAGAGCCCAGGAGAAGTCTTCCAGGCTAACTCTGGCCGCTGCCCCTTCCAGCCTGGGGAATGACCTTTAGTGCTGACTCCTCTTTGATGACCCTGACGCTCAGCAGTCACCACATCCACTATGGCGCACACAAATCCTCAAATCTTCCCTTTCTTAGCTCTATTCAGCCTCCTCTTCCTCCAGTCCTGTTCTCGCCACCCCAGTTCTGGGAAATATTCCTATCCCTTGATATCTATATCCAGTCTTAGTTCTGGTTCCAAACTGCCTTCTGGGAAACTCCCCGAACTCCAAGATGGCTGCCCCCTTACCCTGCCCAGGGACCTGGGACCTCAAAATCGCTTTGATATCTTTCTATGATCTCCCATAAGCTCAGCTCCAGCTCAGACTCGGGAAGTAGTCCTGGCTTTTGAGAAGGGGCGTAAAAAGAATCCCAGGTTCAGTCCTGGGGTTCAAACAAAGGTCATGAACCCTAACTCCTTTTTTGTTTGTTTATTTGTTTGTTTGTTTGTTTTGCTGAGGCAATTGGGATTAAGTGACTTGCCCAGGGTCACCCAGCCAGGAAGTGTTAAGTGTCTGAGATTGGATTTGAACTCAGGTCCTCCTGACTTCACCTAACTCCTAATAACTTATTTTCCTACTCTTTTGTGACTGAGGAAACCTAGTAAAGTGTAAGCTCTTGGAAGATCTGAATCTGTTCTTCTCCATTCTACCCCGCTTAGAGCCCAGCACAGTGCTTGGGAAATATCTAGTACAGTTGTATACTAAGAAAAAAAAAAACTCCCATATGTTTTCTATGACACGTGTGTCACTTGACACGGTATGGGGCAGTGATTTGGGATCAGGGAGATCCAATCATGAATCAATGAATGATGTTCCACATCAGGACTTTTCACCCCCGAGCTTTGGTCTTTCCCAGGCAGCCACCGCCCCTACGCCCCCGCTTGTCGCTGGCTCTACTTGGAAGCATCTCTGCCCGAGCCCCCAACAAACCACGGGGACCCTTCCTCAGTAAGAATCTGCTTAGTTTTCTGCTGATCAACTCCCCCTGAGTCCCACGGATGAAGAAGCTGAGACCCAGAAAGGTTAAGTCCGTTGCTTAAAGCAACACAGTAAATCTTGAAGCTAATATCCAGACCCCGTCTGGCTGCCTTTCCCTAAAGTCTCCTACTTTTCTTGATCTTGACCTCGGTCAGGACCTTTTGTCTCCAGTCAGTCAACAGCAGTGATCAAGAAACATTCATTAACGTGCCTAATACATGCTAGGCATTGTGGGTACACACTGTGCTAGATGCTGGCGACGCAAAGTCAACACAACTCAGTCCCTCAAGCCCTAAAGCAGTTAGTTCATCCCACCTGGCCTTGTTCCTGGGACTGACCTCTCAGTCTCACAATTAGTCTTGGGAATCACCCTTTGAGCTAATGATCCCATTGCTTTATGACCCCGAGGAGGTCAGAGATATAAAGAAAGGCCTCATGGGATGAAAATATCGATGGTGACCCTTTTGGGGGGTGAGAGCTAGAATATGGAAGCATTGAGCATACTGTGGTCCACGGCACATGATAACGTACAAACGTCATGGAGGATTACCCAGCTGTAAGAAACAATGAATTCCCAGCAGCCTGGGAGGATCTCTACGAACTGATACAATGTAAAGTAAGTAGAACCAGAGAAAGTCTAGATACAATAACTATAAGGATGTAAACAGAAAGAAAAAGAAACAAGGAAACCAAACACCAAGGAAGTATCATCAGCAGGCCTAGAGCGGAAGAGAAGATGAAACAATGTATCCCCCTCCTTTCTTTTCAGAGACAGCACTCTGTGCAAAATGCTGCCTACACCATCAGACACAGCAGGAAAGTTGTTGCTAACACGCTTCCTCACCGGCGCCACTCCTTTTCTTTCTTTGTTATAAGGCTCAGAACAGTGTTCAGCATACAGGAGGCACTTAATAAATGCTTGTTGACTTGGGATGGCTTATAAACAATAAATTAACAAATAAAAACCAAACGAATGAATGAATAAAAGAGAGGAGAGAGGAGGGCCATTTTTGAAAATGAAGGTGATATAAAAAAGAGAAAATAGCATTCAAATATTTCAAAAACCCTTTAGGAATTGTGTACCTCGCACCCAAAATAAATGGGGTATGATCGTGCACTCGGGTTTTGACCCCGGTCTTCTGCTGATTTGCCTGGATTTCTAATCCCAACCGACTATACGGTGGCCGGATCTGTCCCACCTGTACCACTTCTCTGTGAATCAGGTCCTCAGAGGGTTGTTTTGTTTGACCCCAGAGAACGGAAGAAGCCCAATTTGTCTACCACGCGCCAAGGTCCTGTGGCAGTAGGGAGGGAGTGCCCGGGAGGTGGGGCACTAGAGGGGAGAGCTGGTGGTCGTCCTAGGCCGGTGCCGACACACCCCACCCCTGCCTCACCCCGGCCCCAGAACACAGGCACAAAGGCAATGAGGGCCCTTTGGCGAATTGCACAGCTAATTCCTCAGGCCTCTGGAAAAGGTTTCTGGGAGCTGCTGTGGATGTGGCGGGGAGCATCCCGTACACATGTGGCCTTTGTGGCATGTGGCACGCATATGGCATGTGGCGTAGCGTGGTACGGGCTCATTTTCCTCATGGGGATAATAGCAGCGTCTCGCTTCCAGGGTTGTTTGGGAGAGCGAATAGCGCTACATGCAAAGATTCTGAATCCATTAAACTGTCATATGTGTTAGGAATTTCTATGCTGTTCTGCATCTGACACAGGGATGGGGTGCACGCGTGGGAAGCAGCACACAGAAACACGGAGGGGCGCTGCGAGCCACCGGGAGTGCCCCGAGCCGGGGCCGGGCTGCCGCGGGCTCACGGCCCCCACTCTGCTGGTTATACCGAAGAAAAGTTATCGATCATTATGTGGCTGGGGGTGGAGGTGGGGGGGGCGGTCCCTCTGACTTATTTAATAATGGCTGGCTGGGGCCTCCAAATGCCCAATTCCCTCCCATCTCCTTCAATCACTGCCTCTCCAGCCCCGCCTGGTCTGCCCCCCACGGCCTCGGCCACCAGCCTCCTAGGCCCCAGCTCCAGCTCCCTCGTCTCCCGTCACCAGGGCAACGCAGCCCCTCACATCCATCTGGGAGGCGGCAGGAAGGGAAGGCGGGAGGTTCTGAACCTCGGGGGCGGTGTGGGGGGGGTGGAGCATTCAGAAAGCCAGGCTGGGCACTGGTCTGGGGGTGGAGGGAGAGGGAGAGAGAGGAAGGGACGGATAACCGAAAGGGAGGAGAGAAGCAGCAACAGAGATAGAGACACATACATACACAGAGGAAAGGGTGGGGGAGATAGAAGAGAGAGACAGAGAGACAGGGAAAGAGAGTGACAGAGAGGAAGAGACAGAAAGAAAGAGTGACAGAGAGAGAGATAGAGGGAGAGAGAGAGAGAGGGAGGGAGGGAGTGAGGGAGGGAGGGAGAGAGAGAGAGATTTAGAGGGGAAGAGAAAGAAAAAAAAGAGAGACAAAAAGAGAAACAGAGACAAAGAGAGACAGAAGAGAAGGAGAGAGGAGGGAGGGAAGCGAGAGGGTAAAGGAAAGGAAGGAGAGACACAGAGACTGAGACAGAGATAGAGACAGAGACAGAACAAGAGAAAAGAGAAAGGGGAGAGAGAGGGAAGGAAGGAAAGAGGAAGGGAGAGAGAGAGAGAAAGGAGGAAAACAGAGACAGAGAGAGAAGAAGAAAAGGGAGAGGGAGGAGGAAGGGAAGGAGAGGTAAAGCGATAGAGACAGGAAAGAGATACACACAGAGAGACATGGAGATAGAGACAGAGAGAACAGAAAGGGGAAGAGAGAGACAGAGACACAGATACAGATAAAAGGAAAAGAGAGAAGGAGAGACAAGAGAGACACATAGACTGAAAAGGGGAAGGGGCAGATAAATGGAAATAAGGAGACAGAGAAGGGGAAGCAGAGAGAAGGGGAGAAAGACAGGCAGAGAGAGATAAAGGCACAGGAAGAGACAGAGACAGAGAAATGGAGATAGCACAGAAGAGCTGGTTAGATCCCACTCCTTAAGCGAACCCAGACTCCCCGGCACAACCACACATCTGTATACACAAAGGCCAGGCTCCAGGAGCCCCAGGGGCAGCCCTGCCACCTGGCCAGGAACCAGGCCCCACCCCCGCCCCTTCGGGAGGCCTGGCTAACAGCCGGGCCCTGCAGGGGGTGGGGAGCTGTCTTGCCCCCAGGCGCAGTCTCTCTCACTTAAGAAGAGCCTGGATCCAGGCTTAAAGACTTGCTAGATCCCTCCCGCACAGCATCCCAAGCCCGCTGGCCGGCCCGGAAACGGTAGCCCCCTTTTACAGATGAAGGGACACTCAGTGACTTGCCCAAGCTCACACAGCTCAGGGCATCAGAAGCAGCACCGGCTCTTCCTGAGCCCGCTGGCATTGCCTCCAAAGGACCGAGACACAAATGGGCTCTGAATGTGGGCAAAAATGATCCCTTGCAGTGCCTCCCACTGGTGCACATGTGCTTCCACCTGCAAAGCCGAGTCCCGGACATACAACGTGCTGCTTCAGCAGGCTCCAGCAGGCCCTCCGGCCATGCTGCCGGCCCTGGGGGTCCCCGGGGAGGAGCCGGTGCCCAAGGCCCAAGGCTGCCTCCCCCCCTCCCTCCCCCTGCCCCAGCCTTCCTCCGGGCCACGCTGACAGTGACAAGCATCGACCTAGACAGAGCCAGCCAAGTGCCAGCCTCCCTGGCATTCACAAATAAAGCCTCTCCAGCTTCCAGAAGGCGGATCTCTGTGGGGACGGGCACCCGCCATCCACGCCTCTCTGGGCTACGCCGGGGCCCGGGGTGCGGAGCGGGGTTACCGTGGGGGGCGGACAGAGGCCCGCGCATCTTATTCCAACTGGTTTGATTAAAATAAAGCATTTTTTGAAGCAAGACAGAGACACAGAGATAAAGAGAAGAGAGAAAAGAGATGGAGAGAAAAGGGGGAGAAAGAGATGGGGAGAGACACAGACAGAAAGAAAGAGAGAGAGACTGAGACAGAGACAGAGTAAAAGAGAGAAACACAGAGACAGAGAGAAAAGAGATAGAGAGAGGGGAGAAAGAGATGAAGAGACAGAGAAGAGAGAGAGAAAGGAGACAGAGAAAGGAGAGAGGGAGGGAGAGATAAAGGACAGAGAGAGAAGGGGAAAGAGTGATGGAAAGAAACAGAGATATGGAAAGACATACAGAGACAGAGAAAGAAGAGACAGACAGAGAGAGAGAGAGAGAGAGAGAGAGAGAGAGAGAGAGAGAGAGAGAGAGAGAGAGGAGACAGAAAGGCAAGAGAGAGAGAGAAGAGATGGGGAGAAGAGAGAAAGGAGAGAGATGGAGAGACAGAGACAGAAAGAGATGGATTGACAGACAGAAAAGAGACAGACGGACAGGCAGACAGAGAGAAGAGACAGAGAGAGAATAAAAGGAGCGGGGCAGAAAGAATCGGCTGCAAGGCATCTCCCCTGCTCGGGGCCTGGGCTCCCAGCTCCGAGCCAGCTCAGCCTCTGGGCAATGATGCACTCATGCAGGGGAGGGAGGGAGGGAGGACTGACAAGCGAGGCTGAGCTCAGACATCTGCATCCTCTCCCTCACCTCCCCTCGGTGGAACAAGTGGAGGGCGGGCGGGCAGGCAGGCGAATGGAGAAGAGATGACGGGTAATTTCCATGCAGCTCATTAATTACCAGCAGAGGGGGTCCCTCTGGGCACCAGGGATGGCAGGCAGAGCCGGGCCTGCTTGGGGGGGGCGCGATGATCAGGGCAGGGCGGGGCAGTGGGGAGTTCCACCAGAGCCTCCAACCCCGGGGTCTCTGACCTTTGATCCCTGGCATGCAACCAACACCCCCTATTCCTGTTTCTGCTCTCAACAGGTGCTCGGAGAAGACAGATGCTTTCTGCACAAAGGAGGAAACTGAGGTCTCCCTGGCTCTCCATCCAGACGACCCTCATCTGTTCTTTCCATGCCCTCGTACGAGCTAACACGCCTTCTAGATGGGCGCCACGGACCTGCTTGTCCTCAGGATCTGGGAAACGGAGCCCCAGGGTCTGGGTGCAAATCCTGCCTTGGATTTTTACTACCCACCCGACTGCAAGAAAGTTTCCTTCTCTATGATACGATTGGATGGTTGGCTCTGGGCTCCAAATAGCAGCGGCTGACTTTCAGCATCACGGCAATCTCGGGCTCTGTGGCGCCTCGGGGAATGGCCCAGGCCTAAGGGTTACTCTTCCTGACTTTGGCCAAAAGCGGGAAAGCATGATGGGAGCCGGAGTGCCTGGGTCCTGCCCCAACTCAGGATTAAGAGCAGAAAGGGCCCTTGGAAAACATCAAGTCCAATCCTCTGTAGCTTCTAGAAGAGCTAAATGAGACGCAGCCCGCAGATGGGACTTGTCCAGAATTCCATGAAAGGGATTCAAAGTCCGGTCCATTTCCCATAGTCCTCGCTGCCCCGTGCCCCTGCACCTGTGAGCTGAAGCGGAGGCCGGGATGGAGGAGGGAGATCACCCCCGCGTTACCTTACGAGAAAGGGGAAAGGAATCCCCAGCAGGAAGGTGAGTCAGACTTTCAAAGTGAAAGGCCTGTGCCCGTGGTCACAAGGGGCGGGTGCCAGGATCCCTTCAAGCTCCCCCAGAACCTCCCCACAGGGTCGGAAAAAGAGTCGATTTCACGTTTGACTGGGGCCTGCACCTACAAAGACCTTGAGATGTGGGGGAAACCTCTCCGGGGAAGCGGAATATAGGAAAAACTGGGGTTCCCCCCACCCCAACAGGAAACGTGGGTGGAGAGCTCCTAGGAGGCCCCGAGCAGCTGCACTGAGAGGAGGAGAGAGGAAAGAACAGAGACCAGAGCAGCCCCTTATGCCAGGGGTCTCCTCTTACGGCCCTTCCTCCCTCAAATCAAATTGCCACTCAATCCGTAGCGGGAAAAACTATGACTTCAAAGCTACCAAGTTTGTGAGAGCGGCTCGGGTCTGCACAAGGGCACCCCCCTTCCCACACCTGTCTGTCTCTCCCTTACTCCAATACTTGTTCAAGCATCTCTTGGGCTTCTGTTCCTGAGCTCCTCTGCCTGCAATCATCACAAGGAGAAACTCTCTCCTGGGCCAACTCAGGTGATGGGGTTTTTTGGCTAGATGATTGGGGTTAAGTGACTCGGCCAGGGTCACACAGCCGGAAATATTATGTGTCTGAGGCCAGATTTGAGCTCAGGTCCTCCTGACTCTAGGGCCGGTGCTCTATGCACTGTGCCATTTGGCTGCACCCTCTCCCCAATTCAGATTAAGTGATTTTTCCAAGATCACTTTGTTATACTTACTCATTATCTGACCTTGAGTAAGTCAAGTCATTTTCTGAGCCCTCAGTTTCCTCTTCTGTACAGTGACTGCCTCTGAAAGGCCTCTCAGCTCTAGGTGGCTGTGAATGGCCCCTTCCCAGCTCGCACAAGCCTGCTGGGTGACCACCCCCTTGACCTCATGCACCCACGTTCTGTTTCTGCCAGGACCAGAGGCTGGAACCCAGCCTTGCTGCCTTTACACTGGCCTTGTTCAAGGCTCACATGCCATACAGACACCCAGGATCCCACTTTCTCCTAGTATCCAGGCCAGGCACCCCATTCTCACACATAACGAATACACTGCAGGCATCCTGGAGGAGGAGGGGTTGCCCTCCTATGGAACAGCAGCCCTGGCGCACACAATGGGCACTGCTTTGGTCACACGCTAAGGGCCCCGTGGCTATGTGAGCGCAGCACGGAGCAGGGAGGTGCAGGCCCCTGCCCTCGAAGGGCACCGAGGCCTGGGGTCCCTTCTCTCACAATGCACACACCGAGAGCATGTGCCCTCGCATACCAAGCATGCCCGTGCCAGGGTCACTGCCCTCAAATGCCAGGGATGCTTGGGAGCTCCGTCCTCACATACCCAGACAGGAGGCTCCGCCCTCACATACCCAGAGCTCACAATAACTGATGCCTAAGACCCTTCCCTCACCTCCCAAGGATGCCCAAGTCAGGGGCACACGCCCTCAAATGTCACCATCTTCACACACCACGGTTGAGCAGACCAGAGCCTCTCAAGTGCCATGGATGCCTGGGACTACTCTTCCCCTACAGATATCCGGACTGGGAACATCTCCCTCCCTCATACGTCACCGGAGCTCTCAGGAGGCACCCGTCCAGGCACCCCTCTGGCAGGACTGTGTCCCGGATCTGACCCCAGAGATTGAGTCCAAAGACTGTGCCCTCTCACACTGATGGCCCACCTGGTTACCAAAGATCACCCTCCCCCCCCAATTGCCCACCAGGGAGCAGTGGCAAAGCGTGACAACATCACCCTCAGGGCTGCTGTCTCTCATCACCACCCTCATTACCCGAGCTCGCATAATGCTCCCCCCGCCCACTGCGGCAGGACTGGGTCCTGGCTTTGGCCCCCGTGCCTGGGTCTGGAGCTTGCTCACTATGTGACTTGGATCCCAGGCCCTTCCCTATTCTGAGCCCGACTTAGTTTAACGTGGGCAGAGGCAGAGGAACGATGATCGACTAGCAGACCTTTAAGGCCCTTCTTTCTACCTCTGAGATGGAAGGGAACTCAGACTTTAGGCCTCCGACTTCCTCAGCCGGAAAGTCTTCCTTAGTGGGAAAGGCAGTGGACTTGGTCAGAGGCCCTGGGTAGCTGACGTAAGCCTGTGACCCGACTTAATCTGTCCGGACCCGTTTTCTCCTTTGCAGAAATGAGAGGGCGGCAGTAGAAGGCCTCCAAGGAACCCTCAGCTCTCTCCCATGAGCCCAGGCTAAGCCCCGGGGCCGAAGCCACCCAGAAAGGCCAGGCCGGGAGGAGGCCAAATCCCGCTCTGTCCCCAGGAGCTTACCACTGGCGAGGAAATGCGGCACCCGGGGCAGTCACAGATCGGCGGGTGAACCTGCAAGATGCCTTTGGACATCAGGGTCTTCAAGCTCTTCCCTGAATGCAACAGAGAGGAGAAAGGGAAGGTCAGACGCTGGGGGCCTAAGCAGAACCAGGCCACGCTGGCTAGAACCCCATCAAGGGGAGGGGGGGCATCCTAAATGGGGTTTAGAACCCCAGCAGGGGGGCAGTCTAAACAGACTAGAACCCCGTGGGGGCAGGCTAAACACTGGCTAGAACCCCATCAAGGTGGAGGGCAGCCTAAATGCTGCTAGAACCCCATGGGGGGGGCGCCTAAAGGCCGGCCGGAAGCCCATGGGGGGGGCAGCGGCCAGAAAAGCGCTCCCATGTACCTCGCAAACGTGGCAGCGACATGCAGAGGCTCCCAGACGCACATCCGTGTCCTGCTAACCAGCCACAGATGTGCACCCACACAAAGCCCGCGTGCACACACACATGCTCCCAGGGAGGCCGGGCTCGCAGATGTGCACATGCAGATGCAGGCAGGCGCATACCCAGAGGCACCCAGGGCCCAGAAGCTGCGAACGTGCCCAGATGCACCCCCTCCCCCCCAGCAGCCAGGGCACAGACCACACAAGCACGCCCAGACCCACAAGCTGGAAAGGCTGCACACTCAGACCTCCTGCGCCTGGCACAGACCACACACACACACTCACACACGTACACACTCACCCACACCGCACTCACACACACTCACACACTCACACACACCTTGAATTCCCCATCCCCCCACCCGCACATCTCCCCCGCCCCCTCCCCAGATGCTCAGGGACCCAGGGCATCGCCACACAGACCCTCCCTTGTACCTCGGGCCAACTTTCTGGGTAGAATTAGGCGGCCCCGCCTCGCCCCAGTCGGCTCGACACCCCCGCCCCTCCCCCCCTCCTGGCCCGAGGCACAGACCCCAGAGCTGGCCGCCCCAGAGCTGAGGTGGTGCCGAGCCCCCCCTGGCCCCCGGCCCCGCCCCACCCCGCCCTAGCCGCGCAGATCCGGCAGGAGACTGCTGAACCCGAACCCGCAGCGCACCCGCCCGCCAGCCTGCGGTCCCCTACGCACAGCCGCTTCCCAGCGGGGTTTCCCGGGGGAACCCAGGAGGCCAGCCCGCGGGCAGCCAGACGGGCAGGAAGCGGGGGAGAACTGCAGGAGGTGCCCCCCCCCCTCCCCGCCCCTGCGGGCTCCTGCCCCGGGCTGCCCCTCCCGCCTGCTCGGCTAATGAGCTGTCAAGCCAGCCGCCCCCAGCACCCCGCCGGCTTCTCCACCGCCTCCGCCTCCGCGCAGCCCGCCGGGGGCTGCCCACTCCCGCCACTCCGAAGGGGGAGGCGGAGGGGAGGCTAGGCCACTCTGCCCCCCATCCCCCTCCCCGGGAACCGAGCAGTACCCCCTTCCCCGTCCTGCAGGATGCTTTCCCCCACCCAGCAGCTCCCTGGAGCTGCGCCACCACCACCCCCCTCCAACTTTCTAACTCAGCCTCGACCCCCGGGGCCCGCACTCACGGGGCTGGCTAGGCGGCAGACCGGCTCCCTGCCCCCCCAAAAGAGGCGCGCCCTGGCCCGCTCCCCAGGCTGCCTCGGCCGCCGCTCCCCGATCCGGCTCGGGTTCTGGCCGCCCACACTGTGCTCCGGGAAACCCCGCGCGCTCTCACAAGCCGCCGCCCCCCCTCCTCCCCGCCCCGGCTCTCCCAGCTGCCGCCGCCTGTCCCCTCCCCGCAGCGCGCTCACACACACACACACACACGCACACACACGCACACAAGCACACTGTCTCATCCACACATGTACAGAGAAACAAACAAATGGCCCCAGACCGCCTCAGCACCACGTACACAGTCTCATTCCCCGGCGCTCCCAGACCCCTGCAGGAGCCCCCACTCGCACCCGAGCGCACGCACTCACACGCGGAGCCAAACATCCCACAGACACACCGGCTCCCTCAAAGCACCCTTGCGGCCCCGGGGACACCCTGGCACACGGTTCCGGGAACACTCGGCCCGCCCCTGTCACAGCCCCGGGCTCACATTCTCCCAAACACACGGCCCAGCCCGAACCCCCGGAACCCGAAAACTGAGGCTGAGGGGATAGCCCCGAGTCCCCACCGTTCCTGAGCCCGGAGTTCTCCCAAAGTTGGGGGGGGAGGAATGGGAAGAGAAGGGAACCTCAGAAATGGGGGGAGATGTTCCTTCCTCCTGCATCCTTCGACCTCGTCCCACCTAGTGCCTGGCAGGCATGGGCTGTGCGAGTGTAGATGTGTGATGTGCAGGACTGGGGTGGGGAGAGGAGGGTGGGGAGGGTGTATCCCAGGCCGGGGGAGGGGGGTTCGGCAGCGCCCCCTTGGGGCCAGGCCGGAGTGCGGGCCACCAAGGTCAGGGCGCCCCCTTTGGGCCGGGCAAGGGAGGTGGCGGACGGGTCCCCCGGCCCCCCCGGTTCCGAGAAGCCGGGTGCGTCCCGCGGGATCCCCGAGCGGGGACTTACCTTTGTGGCGGATGCTCCGCTTCCAGTCCTTGGCCGTCTCCCGGCCGCTGACGAATTGGAACTCGTTGGGGGTGAGCCACTCGCCGCGGTAGCGGATGGAGGGGCCCTTGCTCCCCTGGCACAGCTTGTGCACGTAGAGCAGCGCTCGGTTGTCGCCGCACTCCACCTCGATGCACGGCTCGCCGTGGTCCAGGAAGGGCTGGAAGTCGGGTGCCGCCGAGAAGCGCTCCAGCGCCAGCTCGTCCGGGGGGAGCGGCAGCGGCCGGTGCGCCCTGGGCAGGCTCAGGTAGGCGCGCGGGGGGTGGAGGTGGAGGTGGGGCGGCGGCGGCGGGGGCGGTGGTGGGGGCGGTGGTGGGGGCGGCGGCGGGGGCGCGAAGAGCGGCTCGTAGCCCCGCGGGGGTGGGCCCGTCAGGGGAACGGGCACCGGGATGGGGATGGCGGCGGCGGCGGCCAGCGGCGCCAGGTAGTCGGGCAGTGCGTCCAGGGGCTGGTTGAAGGCGGCCAGGGCCATCTCCTCCCTGGCCGAGAGCTCCTTTTTGACGGCCGGCATGGTGCCGAGGCTGCACCGGGGCGCAGCCTCGGGTTCGGAGAGAGCAACTTGTCTGCCTCCTCCTCCCCCTTCTCCTCCTCCTCCTTCTCCTCCCGGTCTTCCTCCTCCTTTTTCTCCTCCTCCTCCTCCTCCTCCTCTTCCTCCTCCTCCTCCTCCTTCTCCTCCTCCTCCTCCTCTTCCTCCTCCCGGTCTTCCTCCTTCTCTTCTCTCTACTGCTGCTGCTGCTGCTGCGGCTGCTGCTGCTGCTGCTGAGGCTGCTCCGAGCTCGGCTTGGAGTTGGGCTGCCGCGAGCCGGCGGCCCCTCGGGCGCTCCGGGGGCGGGGGCGGGGGCGAAGGCGGGGGCGGGGGCGGCAGCGGCGGCGGCGGGAGGCGCCCGCCGGCAGCCGGCTGCCCCAGCCGCGCGCCCGCGCCCTGGGAGCTAGTGCGCCGAAGCCCTCGGGGCCGGCGCCTGTGCCGCCGCCGCCGCCGCCGCCGCCGGCGCCCCTGCTGCAGCCGCTGCGGTGCCTCTGGCTGGGCCGCCTCTCCGGCCCGAGACCTGACATCCTGACGCGGGCTCTGCGGCCCGACACATGGTGCTGCTTGGAAATACTTATTGATCCCCGATCGACCCGCCGAGCTCAGCGGCTCCTACCCCCGGCCCGGGGCTCCCAAACTCCGAGACCCGCGCCCCCACCCCCGCTGCTCAGGGGCCCGCGCCTGCTGGGCGTCCTGCCGAGGGCTTCTCCCCTCAGGCCCCACTCGGGTCCGAGCCCGGGCAGGGGCAATTCGCTCCAGCCTTCCCGGCCCCGGCCTCTAGCATTTCCCTGCTGCGGTCCCCGCCCCGGAGCGCACGCACCCCTGTTGCCCCAAACGCACACGCTTACACACGCGTGTGCACACACGCGCCCGAGCCCCGGGACTTGGGAGACTCGGGCCCCAGCGGCTGCCCCGCTGCAGCCGCCGCTCTTCCAAGTTGGCCCATTTAAACGGCCCCCGCGCGGCGGGCGAGCGCCAACTCCGGCGGGGGGGTGCGCGACGGCCGACCGCGGCCCTCGCCCCCCGCAGTCGGGCCGCGAGCCGGAGCGGGGGCCAGTAGAGGAGCCGGGCTGTGGGGAGCGGAGCCGTGGGGGGGGGGGGGGAGACGCGGGGCCATGGGGGGGGTGGGGGGAGGACGCGGGGCCATCTCAGCCTCGAATTCCTCCCGGAGGAAGAGGGGAAAAGTCCAGGAGGACGGACGCGGGCAAGACCGAGCGTGCTAGCGGAGCCGGCGCCGCGCCCGCGCCGTTATTAATGACTTTAATTACTGGGTCGGGATTTGTGGTGTTAGGGAGGGCTGGCTGCCCGAGCCGCCATCCACGTGGGGAGCTGGCCAGGTGTAGGGGTGACGGGCTCCCTCCCAAAGAGACACAGGAGAAAGAGGCGGACAGAGACACACAGAAGAGAGACCGACAGAGATACACAGGAGAGAGCTTAAGGGGGAGAGAGACAGAGACCTACGGAAAGAGAGGCTCAAGGAGAGAGACAGAGACACACAGAAGGAGAGAGACAGGGAGAGACAGAGACATACAGAAGAGAGACAGAGACACACAGAAGGAGAGAGCCAGGGAGAGACAGAGACAAATAGGAGAGAGACAGACACACACAGAAGGAGAGAGCCAGGGAGAGACAGAGACAAACAGGAGAGAAACAGAGACATACAGAAGGAGAGAGACACCCAGAAGGAGAGAGACAGAGATACTCAGAGGGAGAGACACAGACACACAGGAGAGATAGAGAGACATACAGGAGAGAGACAGAGACCCACGGAAGGAGAGGCTCATGAAGGAGAGAGACAGAGAGAGACATACAGAACAGAGACAGAGACACACAGGAGAGAGACAGACACACAGGAGAGAGATACATAGGAGAGAGACACACACACCAAAGTATAGAGATGGAGAGACACATCAGAGAGACAGAGAGAGAAACACACAGGAGAAAGAGATCCAGAAGGAGATCCAGAGAGAGAACTGGGTTAACGGGCATAGGGGTGGGGATAAGTGGAGGGTGAGATCGAACAGGTTTGTGTGCATCTGCCAAAGGCCCCGTAGAATGGGTGGTGGCGTGCCAACCCAAGCCAGTCTGGGCAGGGACACAGAAAGGAAGAAAGGGAGGAGGGGTTAGAAGTGAATGGGTGATGTTAAGGGGGACCCCTGGGAGCTCCTCGAGAGCCAGGACTTGCTCTGGGTACACAGTTCTAGTCAACTAGAGTTACAATTGACTACAGTTAGTGGGCAGGTAGTGAAGCCTACAAGTCCAAAGGAGATAGAGGACAAGTCCAGAGGGGTCTGAGATAACAGAAAGTATTGGGGAACTGAAATTCGAGTGATTGTGTGTGAGAAGCATCTGAGCTGCACCTGAGAGGAAATAAAGAATTTATCGGGCAGAAACGGGATGGAGGAGGATCTGGGCAAAAGTGTGGAGGTGAGAGATAGATAGCATCTGATAGCATTGAATCTGGGAACTAGTTATTACTCAAGTTTGATTGGAACATAGAGATTGGGAAGACAAGTAATGGGAAACGAGACTGAAAAGGGAGATTGGAGCCAAATCTTGAAGGATTTCCAAGATTCAGGCTGAGGAATGTGGGTTTTTATTCCAGAGGCAATAGGGAGCCAGTGAAGGCTAATTGACAGATGTTTTTGCTCAAGGAAAATTATTATTTTTTTTTAATGCACATTATTTTATGAATTATGTTAGGAGAGAAAAATCAGAGTAAATGGAAAGAGGATGAACAGAAAAAAGAAGTGAACATAGCATGTGTTGATTTATATTCGATCTCCTTAGATCTTTCTCTGGCTGCAGACGGCATTTTCTGTCCAAAGTCTATTGCGATTGCCTTGGATCCCTGAACCACTGAGGAGAACCGAGTCTTTCCTAGTCGATCATGGCCCGTTCTTGCTATTACTGTGTGCATGGATCCCTGGTTCTGCTCGTTTGTCTCAGCATCAGTTCGTGCAAATCTTTCCAGGCCTTTCTAAAATCAGCCTGTTCATTATTTTTTTATAGAACAAATAAAATAATATCCCATCATCTTCATATACCACAGCTTGTTCGGTCATTCCCCAGCTGATGGGCAGCCACTCCTTTTCCAGTTCTTTGCTACCACAAAACGAGCTGTTACAAACATTTTTTGCACGTGGGGATCGTTTTCCCTCCTTGATGATTTCCTTGGGATACAGACCCAGTAATGGCACTGCTGGGTCAAAGGGTAGGCCCAGTTTTATGGCCCTTTGGGCATAGTGAGGACAGTTATTTTGAGCATTCTGTAGAGGGTAGATCGGAAGAAGGAGAGATAGATTCAGGAGCACAATTAGGAAGGGATGTCATAGTCTTAGAGAGGTGAAAAAGGCCAGAGCTAGGGTGGTGACTGAAAAGGGAGCCAGGTGTTCCAGATAAAAAAACTAAGGACTTGGCAGCTGATGTACCCTGGGTGACAGGGAGGATGGTGGGGCTTTCACCAGAAGCTGAGATGTGAGAGGAAGGGACAGGTTTGGGGAGAACAGCTGTCCTAGACCCTGGGGGACGGGGGACAGGGGATGGAGGAAGGGCACATACCTTGCCCTGGTGGTAACACGATAGACAAATGTGGACAAAGCATCATCCTGATCTGTGCCAAGTGACATAAGAAATGCTGGGCAGAAGTTCTGAGGGAGTTTGTTCTGCCACCGAGGGCTGCTGCCTGATTCCTCCCTCCAGAATTCTGCTGATCTGATGTCCCCTTTACCCCACACCCTTTTCCAGAGTGCTTGGGTGCCCAGGACAAAGGGCCATTCCATTTGAAAGATTAAAACGAGGCACGGGATGAACTAACCAAAGTCCTTCGGTGTCCAGGACAGAGGGCCATCCCATTTCCCAGACTGAACCGAGGCACGGGATGAACTGACCAAAGTTCTCTGTGCCCAGGACAGAGAGCCATCCCATTTCATAGATTAAAATGAGGCATAAGGTGAACAGACCAAAGTTCCTCAGTGCCCAGGACAGAGGGCCTTCCCATTTCCCAGACTGAACTGAGATATGGGATGAACTGACCAAAGTCCCTCGACCTCATCATTGAGAACTTTTAGGTTGAAGGTACTTTACAGATCCCATCTAATTTTATACCAACCTTGTGAGCTAAATGCAATCAGCAGCAGCACCATGGTTATTGTTCCCATTTTACAGATGAGGCAACCCCAACACAGAGAGACTAAGTAGGAAATCACATGAGTTAAGATCTCTACTTCGGTCTTCCTAATGCCAAGTCTGGCTGCCTCGTTACATATGCAGCAATACAAGGAGAAGTATTTCTTGGGCATCTCCCCAAAGTTAAAGCTTCCTCCCCCTTGAGGAGTTTACGCTGTACTGACTGGCCTGATGGCGGTGGGGCAGGATCTAACCACTAGGACTTCCTCCCGGGTCTTAGAGAAGGAGCAAACTGCCAAGGACCACGGCCAGGGCTCAGCCAGAGATGATCCACATAAGGCTGGAGGGTTGCCTTTCCCAAGTGCTGCTGCCCCCTGGACCTTTAAAGGTTTTGCTCTCACCAAGGTTAGCCTCCTTCTCCCCAGTGGAAGACTTGCGGACTATGGAGAGAGGAGTTTCCTGGCAATAAGAGCAAGTCCATTTATAAAAAGTCACATTGCGATGTGTCCTTTGCTGCCCCCTCCTTGGCACTGTTGCCTGGGAACCTGGCTAGTCTGCCTCTTCCTAGTTCCAGCTCTGGCCTGGGAACAGATTCAGACAAGGAGAGCTGAAGCCCCGCCTCGAGTTAGGGAGAGGAACCTGGCACCAGAAAGGGAAAGAAATCGAGGTGGGTAGATTGTGTCCCCTCGACTCCAGAGCCACCTTGGGGCTGACCTGACCTCTGCACAGTCACTAAGCTTACTAGCTGGCTCTGGGACCCTCCCCAAATCCAGTCCAGAAGCACTTGATGTCAGCCCAGGGGTGTACCAGAGATTGGGAAGGGACTTAGAGCAGAACTGGAAGAGGTTGGAGGTCAGAGGGGACACAGGGCAAGAGACCAAAGGGTGGAGCCCTAGTGAAAGGGGGAACCTGGAGGGGAAGGACCAGAATTCTGAATGGAGCTCCCAGGACAAGGGCTGCTGGGGTCCCTTTCCCGTGGTGCTATAGAGAGTCAAGGACCAAGGTTAGGAAGCCAAGGGTACATCCCACGGTCTTGGGGCATCAGAATAACAATAACAACCACACATGTGACACTTGGGGCACGTCTGAGTCTCCTTGAAGCCTCTGACAACCGTGGGGTATAAGAAGAGTAGAGATGGAGAGGGGGCAGTTATGGAGAGCTACCAAAGAGTGAATTTTATTTTTGGTCCTGGTGGTAAAAAAGAGCTTGGTACAGTGCCTGGCACATAATGGGCACCTGATCGACATTAAGTGACTGACACCGGCTGACTGGAGGCACTATTCTCCCCAGTTTTCAGCCAGACAAACTGAGACACCATTTGAGATGAAGGGATCTGTCCATGATCACACAACCAGCATTCTCCCTGGCTGGCCCCCCTTGCTTGGAGCATTCTCCTGCAGTCTGACGGGGGAGCTCCCCATCTTCTGGAGGAAGCCTTCCTCCCCTCCCCCCTGTTCATTTCCTATTTATCCGTTCATCCTTTGTTCTCAATGAGAACCGTCACATAAGGGAAGTGACCTGGATCTGAATGAGGTGCAAGGTCACCTGCCTCATTCTCCATCTGGTCCAGTGGCAAGACACAGAGCAGGAAGACGAGAGACGGCAGTATATAGTTAGCACTTCATAAATGCTGGCTGACCGAGAGCCGGGAGTTGAATCCAACTCTTCCCTGACTCAGTGCAAAATTCTGCTTCTATGTGGATGTATCCCTTTGATGAAGCGGGAGGTGGGGCAAATGTCCATGGAAGAGCCGGACTGTCCAGGGGATGGAATATTGGCCTGGGACGGGGGACTCTTGTTCTAGACTCTGCCCCCCTTCACTTGTTTGTCAATCTTGGAACAGTCATTGACCGTCTTGGATAGTATTGCCTCTAGGACAAGGGTTCTTAACCTTCGGGATCTGGGAGCTTGGATGAGAGGGGGAAATGAATCTCTATTTTAATAAAATTGGCTTCCTTTGCGACCTTCTGTATTTGCTTCTGAGAAGGGGGTCCCTAGCTTTCGGCAGCCTACCCAGAGTCCTTCACACCCCAAAACACACAAGGCCTGTGCCGGATCCAGAGATCTGTTTAGCATTCTCCCACTGGCCGCAGCCAACCTGCCTGAGCCCGTCAGACATTGCTCTCTTTCAGGAACTCTCCGTTCCATCCAACGGGCCTTCTGGCTGTCCCGGTACAGGACATTCCAGCTCTGTCCCTAGTGTTTGCACAGGCTGGGAATGCACTCTGCTCACCTCCTGACCTCAGCCAATCCCTGGCTTCCCACAGAGCTCTGCATGGGGCCCACTCCATGGGAGACCCCTTTCCTGCTCCCTCCACTTGCCGGTTGTCCTCTCTATCTCTCCCCCCACCCCCGCCGTGATGACTCTGTGTTTCCTTTACATAATTTTTGTTGTTTTTTTTTAATTTGGTTTTTTTTTAATTTCACATTTTATTTTTCCAATCATACGGAAAGATAGTTTTCCACATTCATTTGTGTAAGATTCTCCCTCCTGCCCTAACCTCTCCCTCCCTAATACAGCGCACAGTCCGATATCGGTTATACATGTGCAATTATTTAAAATATATTTCCATATTAGTCATAACGTGAAGGAAAAAAAATCAGAACAAAAGGGAAAAACCAGGAGGAAAAAAGCAAACAGAAAAAAAGGTGAAAATAGTTGGATAGATTTTGAATCTCATTTTAGCTGTGCACAGAATCCCAGAAAATCTGGAGGGGAGGGGGCGTTGCGGGCCAGCTTTTCCAGGCTGTACCAGTGAGTGCTCCCTATGGAGGTCCCTGTCCCCCCTCTCCTCCCCCCCCACTTACCCCCCTCAACTCCCCCCCAACCTCTCCCTCCAAGGCTTCTCCTAGTGAGGCGGTTCCAAAAATGCCGATCTTTGAGATTATTTTCTTTCTCATTTCAAGTCCAAATGTGTCCCTCCGTAGCTTGGGTCTGTTTCTGCCCTTTAGGACGGAGCAGGATAAATGTAATGTCTCCCCTCCAGGCCAGTCCCTTCCTTCACTACTTCTCAAGACCACAAGTCAAGGGTTTGGGCAAGTCACCCGGTTCCTGTCTGCCTCAGTTCTCTCAAAACTCTTCACTAGCACGTGCCTCTCAGGGTTAGTGTGAGCATCCAATGAGAAACTGGTAAAGGACGGAGTACTGTGCCTCGTACACAGCAGGTGCTTAATAAGTGCTTGTTTCATTCCTCCCTCTGACTGGCCAGCCTAGTTTGCTCTCCCCCTTTTCTAAAGGGCATCCAGAGAAGTTGGAGTTAGAAATAGAGACTGACTTTTTGATTTCATTGAGATAGCCCCTATCTCTTCACTTGACAGCCTCCATTCCTGCCAGCCTCCTTATTTTTCCCCCCCAACCCCTCCCCGCACCTCATTCCCCCCCAGCCCTTACCCCCCCATTGCCCCAGGCTCAGAACCAAACCCCATAGATTCCCTTGGACCAGACTAGCCGGAGCTGGCCACAGATCGGCCCCTCCCAAGCTCCCCCTTCCTTTGCCGCACTCGCCAGAGGGCTTTCCTCTTTAGAAAGGAAGCTGTTGGAGGGAAGGCCCTGTCTCCCTGGCCCTTCTGTTTTCAAGCTTAATACAGTGCCTGGAACACCGCCACTGCTTAGTAAAAGCTCTCTGTCTCTCTCCCTCTCTCCCTCTCCCTCCTTCCCTCCCTCCCTCCCTCCCTCTCTTTCTCTCTCCATTCTCTCTTTGTTAATCTCCGTCTGTCTCTGTCTCTCTCTGTTAGTCTCTGTCTCTGTCTCTCTGTCTCTCTCTCTGTGTCTGTATGTCTCTCTCTATGTCTGTCTGTTTCTCTCTCTTTCTCTGTGTGTGTGTCTGTCTGTCTCTTTGTTAGTCTCTGTCTCTGTCTCTCTCTGTGTGTCTGTATGTCTCTCTCTCTCTGTGTCTGTCACTGTCTCTATCTCTCTCTCTGTCTCCCTCTCTCTCTGTGTCTGTATGTCTCTCTCTATGTCTGTCTCTCTCTCTCTCTCTGTGTCTGTCTGTCTGTCTCTTTGTTAGTCTCTGTCTCTGTCTCTCTCTGTGTGTCTGTATGTCTCTCTCTCTGTTTGTCACTGTCTCTATCTCTCTCTCTGTCTCCTCTCTCTCTGTGTCTGTCTGTCTCTCTCTCCATTCTCTCTTTGTTAATCTCTGTCTCTGTCTTTTTGTCTCTGTCTCTGTCTCTGTCTCTCTCCTCTCTGTCTGTCTCTCTCTCTTTGTTAGTCTCTGTCTCTGTCTCTGTCTCCCTCTCTCTGTGTCTATCTGTCTCTCTCTCTCCATTCTCTCTTTGTTAATCTGTCTCTGTCTCTGTCTCTCTCTCTCTCTGTCTGTCTCTCTTTGTTAGCCTCTGTCTCTCTGTTTCTCTCTCTCTCCATTCTCTCTTTGTTAGTCTCTGTCTCTGTCTCTCTCTCTATCTCTGTCTCTCTCTCTCTCTCTCTCTGTGTCTGTCTGTCTGTCTGTCTCTCTCTCTCTCTCTCTGTGTCTGTCTGTCTCTCTCTCTTTGTTAGTCTCTGTCTCTCTCTCTTTGTTAGTCTCTGTCTCTGTCTCTGTCTCTCTCTCTCTCTCTCTCTCTCTCTCTCTGTGTCTGTCTGTCTGTCTCTTTGTTAGTCTCTGTCTCTGTCTCTCTCTGTGTGTCTGTATGTCTCTCTCTCTCTGTGTCTGTCACTGTCTCTCTCTCTCTGTCTCCCTCTCTCTCTGTGTCTGTCTGTCTCTCTCTCCATTCTCTCTTTGTTAATCTCTGTCTCTGTCTTTTTGTCTCTGTCTCTGTCTCTGTCTCTCTCTCCTCTCTGTCTGTCTCTCTCTCTTTGTTAGTCTCTGTCTCTGTCTCTCTCTCTGTGTGTGTGTGTCTGTCTGTCCCTCTCTCTTTGTTAGTCTCTGTCTCTGTCTCCCTCTCTCTGTGTCTATCTGTCTCTCTCTCTCCATTCTCTCTTTGTTAGTCTCTGTCTCTCTCTCTCTCTCTCTCTCTCTGTGTCTGTCTGTCTCTCTCTCTTTGTTAGTCTCTGTCTCTCTCTCTTTATTAGTCTCTGTCTCTGTCTCTCTCTCTCTCTCTCTCTCTCTGTGTCTGTCTGTCTGTCTCTCTCTCTCTCTGTCTGTCTGTCTCTCTCTCTTTGTTAGTCTCTGTCTCTCTCTCTTTGTTAGTCTCTGTCTCTCTCTCTCTCTCTCTCTCTCTGTGTCTGTCTGTCTGTCTGTCTGTCTCTCTCTCTCTGTCTGTCTGTCTCTCTCTCTTTGTTAGTCTCTGTCTCTCTCTCTTTGTTAGTCTCTGTCTCTCTCTCTTTGTTAGTCTCTGTCTCTGTCTCTGTCTCTCTCTGTGTCTGTCTCTGTCTCTCCCCCTCCTTCCCCTTACTTATCTAACCTAGATTAGGGAGCTGGGCCCCAGCAGGTGATTGTGCAGGGAGGGCGGGCCTGCCAGACAAGGCTCCTGCAGCTTTCCCAGTCCCTCCTGGAAGGGTCTGCTCAGAGACAACACTGACCCACTTTTGCTTCACTAGAGAGTGCCAGGGAGGGGAGAGAAGGGAAAGGGAAGCCCGCTGTCTTTCCCCACACTCTGCCTCGGATCAGCTCGGGCTTGTCCTTGAGGAGGGGAGGCTGTGTGCTGGAAGGCTGCCTCCCCCTCCCCGGCCTCCTGCCCCTTCTTCAGGAGGAGAATATGAATGGAATTGATTTTCTCCTTTTAAGATGAGTGGAGTTTGGCATCATCACATTTCTTATCCCCATTTTACAGATGAGGAAACAGAGGCTCAAAGTCATTAACTGGCTCAGACTCATCTTAAAAAGGAGTGAACTGAGGCCTGCAGTGATTAAGACTTGTCCAAGGTCACACAAAGTTCTAAGTGTCACAGCAGGGGGTTAGACTAAGGCCCTTTGATCCCCCACCCCCTTCACTACTAGGAAAATTTAAAAACAAGCCAACAACCCTGTGCTCTCAGGGCCAGTCCGGGAAGTGAGGCTCTGGGCAAAATCCGAAGCTAAAAGACTGCTGGGAACAAGTAAGGTCTCCCCCTTCTCGCCCGGTGACCTCCGGGATGGATCCCAGCTGCTTCCTCTCTGACCCCCATGACCCATCTGGCCCCTGGAGTGCCTGGTCCCTGGGGTGTGGGCTTCTTTGCTTAATCCATGAGGCCTCTCTGTGCCCAAGCCAGTGCCAGGGATTGGGAATGGTGGGCGGGTCAGTGGAGAGGGCAGGAAGGAGCTCGGGTGTCCAGGAGGGGTCAGGTGCCCTTTCCATGTGACCCCTGGAGCCCAGGACTCCAGGCCCGGTTTGGTGACTCGCCCAGACCCAGCGAGGGCCTGTCCTGGATGGAGGAGGCAGGGTCAGGCCAGGTGCAGGAGACTCCCAGCATCCCCCCATCTCCTCTGGGGAAAGTGACTCTCCAGGTGTGAAGGAAAGATGGAATCAAATGATTTGGATCTGACTGTGCTTTAAAGCCTGTACAGTCATTGGGAAGTTCTAGATTCCTAGTCAAGGTAGGGGTTAGGAGGGAACTCACGGGCCATTAAGCCCAACCCCTTTATTTAACAGATGAGGAAACTGAGGCTCACATAAGTGGTATTGGAACCTGACTCCAGGACCAGCTGTTTGTGCTGATTGGAACTCAGCAGCCACCCCCCACCTTGTGTGCCCCATCTCCCACTCTATGTGCCCCATCCCCCACCAGCCACCCCCCACCCTGTGTGCCCCATCCCCCCCCTGTGTGCCCCATCCCCCACCAGCCACCCCCCACCCTGTGTGCCCCATCCCCTACTCTGTGTGCCCCATCCCCCACCAGCCACCCCCCACCTGTGTGCCCCATCCCCCACCTACAGCTCAACCCCCAACCATGCACACCCAGTCTGCGCAGGTACGGCTGTGTCCCGGCTGCTCCTCCTCCATTCCCCCATGTCCAGGTTCCACCGGCTCCCCGTGTCTATGCTCGGACCCTGCTCTGTTCTGCTCCGTTCTCTGCCTGTGTTTCCTCAGCATCCAGGGCCTGTCATCTAACAAGTTCTGAATAAATGTTTAGCCACCGCTCAGTTTTTTACTCTGGCAGCTAGTCGTGGCAATGGATTGAACACTGAGCCTGCGGTCAGGAAGACCTGAATTCAAATTCAGCCTTAGATACTAATTGTGTGATCCTAGACAAGTCACTTCACCTATATCTGCCTCAATTTCCTCATCTGTAAAATGGGAATAATAATAGCACCTATTTCCCAGAGCTATTGTGAAGATCAAATGATGTACTGTTTGTAAAGCTCTTAGCACAGTGCCCAGCACATGGTAGGTTTTCTTGCTTCCCTTCTGTTTATTCCATTTCTGTCATACTCCTGCTTTGCCCATCCCCGATGTCTGTCTTTGCTATCTCACCCCCTCCTCTGCTTATCATGGTCCCTGCTCTTTCTGGGCCTTCTCATTCTCAGCTTGGCTCTTTCCTGCTCTGAACCTTCTGGCTTTGGCCATCCCTGTTCTGCCTGTTACCCCCGCTCTGCCTGTTACCCCCGCTCTGCCTGTTACCCCGGCTCTGCCTGTTCCCAGCCTGGCCACCTTTGTTCTGCCTGATCTCCCTCTGGCTGTCCCTGATTTGTCTGTTTTTACTATAAGGTGCCCCAGCCTGTCTGTCCCCAATCTGCTTTTCGCTCCTCCTCCTAATCAGGGTCTAAGCTGCTGGGAAGAGACCACTGACCCTTGGCACATCAAACAATCCATCTCCATCTTATTCATTTCCAAACCACTTAAGTCACACAAGCCTCCCCAGCCCCTCACATGAGGGCTGGGCTGACCTCTCCAGGCCTCTCTCTGTTTTCACTCAAATGACAATGTCCAGGTATCCCGGCGCCCCGCCAACTATGTCCATCCGTGCTTTTTTATGAGGCCTCCTTGTGCCCAAGCCCGTGCCAAGAGTTGGGAACAGTGGACGGGTCAGTGGAGAGGGCAGGAAGGAGCCCGTGGTGCCCAGGAGGGGTCAGGTGACGTGTGCCCTTTCCATGTGACCCCTGGAGCCCAGGACTCCAGGCTGGGTGGGGCATAGAGACAGGCAGAGAGATGCCCCATATTGGGCACTGGGGTCATGGGAAATGGCACAGACGCACTCCCGCCAAGACACACCCGGAGCTGGCGCCTGGGAGAATCTCAGGTTGGAAGGCCCTCGGCAGCCGGACAATCCGGGGCTTTCTTGGGCCATACAGATCTCCACAGAATGCCCAGGGGATTATTCAGTGGTCACTGGGGATGGGGACCCCGCTTCCTTCTCCTGCTCACCGCTCCCCCCTCCACGGGCCCTGCCAAGGGCTCCACGGGGCCCCGGGAGGGTACGTGCGGGTGCCCCTGCAGAGGAACGTGGGGGCCGCGGGGATGTGCGAGGAGCCCCTCCCGGCCCGGGCCCCTCGAGGTCCTCTCCCGGCCTGGCTGGCCGCCTCCGTGACTCGGCGGTCGCTGCTCGCAGTCCCCCTCGCTGGGGGCCCCGAGCTCCGCGGCTGGCTGGCAGAGGCCCGGGAGCCGCCGCGCTGCCGCCGGGGGAGAGAAGTAATAAATAACCCGGGGAGAGCAGCGGCTCGGCGGGGGCCGGCCCGGCGGGGCGGGCTGGCGGGAGGCGGCGGCGGCGGCGGCGGCGGCGGGGCAGACGGTGACCTGAGGAATCCCCGACGGGACCGCACGGAGCCTGGATGGACCCGGCCGGGCGGCCCTGACCCCCCTCAGTCCTTCGCGGGCCGAGAGTCCCCTCCCCCGCCGCTAGCCACCGAGGTGGAGCCTCGGCCAATTAACTCTCCGGCCTGGGGCGGCTCCAGGGACCCCCTAGTGCCAGGCACGCTGGAGCAGATCCAGGCCCTGGGGTGGCAGACGGACCGCGGGCGGGAGGGCGGGGAGGGGGGGAGAGACCGCGGGGGAGAGGAAGGAGGGGGGCAGAGGGACCGCGGGCGGGGGGAGAGGGGGGCAGAGGGACCGCGGGGGAGGAGGGGGGGAGGGACAGAAGGGCCGCGCAGGGCAGAGAGGAAAAGCGGGACAAGGAGGGCGAGACAGGGTGAGATGAAGTAGAGACAGAAAAAGAGAAGAAGGAAGGCAGGGAGAGACTAAGGAGGCACAGAGAAAGGCAAACAAAAAAAGGAGGAGAGAAAGGGGGGGAGAGATGGGGACAGAGAGGGAGGGAAAGGCCGATCAAAGGAAAGGATAGAGAAGAGAAAATGTGGAAATGTACAGGAGCAGAGAAAAGGGGAGAAAGTGGAACAGGAGGGAGGGGGAGGCAGGGGACAGAGAAGGGCAGGGAGCCACAGACAGTGAGGGAGCTGGAGGCAGGCCTCAGGGGGAGTAGATGGCCTCTAGGGTCCCTTCCAGCTCTGACACTTCAGGAACTTGGATAAGGGAAGCTCAGAGAGCTCCCTATCCCGAAACCTCCAGTGACTCTCCATGGATAAAACCCCAACTCCTCAGCCAGGCATTCAAGGCCCTCCACAAAGAAGCCTCAAGGCCACAGCCTCTCTCCTGACTCTCCCAGCTCCCCTCCGGTCCTTACATACTCAGAGCTGGCCAACTTACTCCCACAGGAGACACTCCCACAGCGAACAGTCACTTTTCTGCCTCCCCCTCCGGCCATACCCGCTGCCTGGCCGGGCACTGCCTCGCTCCCTTGAGTTCCCTCCCTTCTTTCAAAGCCCAGCTAATGCCGCCTCTTCCATGGAGCCTTCCCTCATGGCTCTCTTCTCTCCCATCTGATGTCTTTCTGGCCATACAGGCGCCTTTCAATGGTCTAATCACCTCCTCCCTTAGCAGGGCCTCCCTAATAATGACCAGCATTTATATAATAATTTAAGGTTTGCAAAGTCGTTTGAAAATATCTCATTTTACCCTCACAACAATCCTAGGAGAGAGATGCTAAAGTTGCCTCTTTTTACAGATGAGGAAACTGGAGCCGAGTTCCCAGGGCTCTCTGGTAAATCTCTAAGCCGGACCGGAACGTGGGACTCATTGATGCCAGGTTCGATGCTCCAGCCCCTAACTTGTGTCCCCATCGCCTGCAGAGTCTGTGGTCTACAAGTTAATTGGTTGGGCTGCCCCCACAGGTGGTGAGCTCTCTCCTCTCCTTAGGGTTCTCACATAGAGCTAGGAGACCTCTGCTCAGGGACGTGGTACAAAGGATTTCAGCCAGAGGTAGCCACCGAGGTTTGTAGGGCTTAGAGATGCTGGGGTAGAGAGCTGCTGAATTAAATTAAAGGGAGGAGAAACCGAGTCGGGAGTCAAGATTTCCTCTCGCTTCAGGTCCAAGTGCACTTCCATCCACACATACGTGCTTCTGCTGATCACATACATGGCCCTTCATATGTGCTCACAGACACATACATGCAAACACACGTGGGGATGTGCACCATGGTACCCACACACACATGGGCACAGCTGTGTTTGGGCCTGAATTTGAAATCAGAGCCCTGGGGGGCAACAGCTTTGACACTCACTACCCAGGTGATCCCTGACTCTGGGTCCCTTCAGCTCTGTTTCTAGAGGCCTTGAACACAGTTGCTAGTAGGGAAGGGTCGGGGTCCTCAGTTTGGAATCATAGCCTACTACCTGGGTGATCCGCCCACTCTGGGTCCCTTCAGCTATTTCTAGAACACTCTTGCTGGCAGGGAAGGGCGGGGGTCCCCATTTGGAATCATAGGACCTGAGTCTGAATCCCCCTTGCGTCAAGTACTACACGTGTGACCTCGAGCGAGTCTTGGCGTTCTTGTTTCTCTGCCCACGAGATAAGCGATCTGGACCGAGTGATCTCTGAAGCACATTTCTGGTAGCCATGTTCTCCCCCTCACATGGAAGAGAGAACAAGGTTTCCTCCCTGATTAGATGCGATATCTGCCCTTCGCCGCCCCAGCGTTCTCACAGATCCCGAGTGTGAAAAAAAGAGATGACAGAGACAGAAACTGGGGTGAGGGTAGAGAGAGATACAGAGACCGTGATGGAAGAGATAGGGAGGGGACTGACAGAGATAGAGAAAAGAGGAAGAGATGGGGGTGGGGGGAGATGGATGGAAATAATCTGAAAGGAGAGAAATAGAGAGAGGGACACAGAGAAGGGAGGCGTATATGGCGGTACTTACACACACATCCAACACACCCTCTCTCCCTAAGGATCTAGAGACCAGGACACCGTGACCTCGTGAGACCCTCTTTGCCTCATTCTCAGACCATACAGGATTAGTCTGGGAAAAATCTTAGGTCTGGCTAAAATAGCCTGCTGAGAGCTGAACACACATCCCAGAAATCCCATGGTTCCATTGTCTTATGAGGGCGAAGGGCAACGGGCCCACGACATTACATCCCTGGTTCCTGAGGCTGTAGCGTTCTTAGTGACATCTGAGATGGTGCTAGCCTTTCTGGCCGCCTCCTATCAAACTGCAGCTACCAGAATCTCTCTCTCCAGGTCTCTCCCATCTTATATTTATGAGACATCTGGGGAATCCAAGGAGAAAACTTAACCATTCGTCCCTAGGAGACGTCATCTTAGATTTGGTGCCGGAGTCCAGCCTAGCAGGATCTTTGGGCAGCTGTGCTTCAGGGTGCGGGCTATTTGGCCAGATTTGGGGGATTGGAAAATTCATATCGCATAGATACTCGGCAAGAGCCGAGTTCGAAACTTGCCTTTCACATGGGCTGTGGGAATGGACATGATTTAATTTTTCTGAGACTGGTTTCTTCATTTGTAAAATGGAGGTGATAATACCCGACAGACCAGGATTGTTGGGAGGCTCAGATGAGTCCATAGGATTATAGACTTAGAAGCAGACGAGATCTCAGAGATCACTTATATAATTTGCTTTGCAAACTCGAAAGCATTGGAGGAGTTATTCACATCCACCGTGGGAGGCATCCAGGTGGCCCAGGGGATAGTATTAGGACTGGAGTTAGGACCATCTAACCTGCCTCAGATACTTGCCAGCTTTGTGACTCTGGGCAAGTTATTTAGCCTGCCTCAGTTTCCTCATCTGTAAAATGAGGTTGTTAGCCACAATGACTTCAAAGCTCAGTTCCAGCTCTACACGTACAGTCTTATGTCTTTCATCGAGTCCCTTTGGCCTTTCAGTGGCTCGGTTTGTTCCTCGGAGCCAAATGTCTCATCAGGTCATAGTAAAACTCAGGATATTTCCCATTAGAATATGAAGGCCTTGCGGGCAAGAAGTGCCTTCTGGCCTCCTTTGTATGGTGTCTGGTAACACAGTAGGTGTTCAATAAATGCTAGTTGTTTCTGTGATCGAATGCGTGTAAAGCCTTTTAAACATAAAATATTGGTAGTGAGTTAGCAGGAAGAGCTGATCCAGGGTCCCCGGGCTCCCTAGCGACTCCAACCCTCTCCAAGATGGATCATTAACCAATAAGCTCTTGTTACCTGTCAGTGATGACAGATTCCCAGTGCTTCCAGCCTTTATCTTTTTTTTTTTCCAAGAGACATTAGGAATTTCTGAACACACTCCCCCTGTCCTCCACCTCCATTATTGACAAAAATAAATAAGCAGCAGCCTAGGTTAACCTCCCTTTCCTCTCCTCTCCCCCTTTATTGTGATTGACAGCCCAGTTCCTGTACATGGACACAGCCCGAGAGACTCGGAGACACAGGCGCCCACCCAGACAAGGCATTGACCCACTAATAAACACACACACACACACACACACACACACACACACACACACACACAGAGCCATGCAGATACAAGCATTTCTTGAGTATTCTTCTTGTTGGTCAGCCATTTTTTCAGTCACGTCTTACCCTTCATGACCCTATTTGGGGTTTTTCTGGGCAAAAGTCCTGGAGTGGCTTGCCTTTTGTTTCTCCAATTCATTTTACAGATGAGGAAACTGAGGCAAATAAGGTACAATGAGTTATTACGGTCACACAGCGAATATGTATCTGAGACTGAATTTGAACTCAGGTCTTCCTGACTCTATCCTTTGTGTACCCAGATGCCCTTAAGTGTGTACTCTATGCCAGGCTCTACGCCAACAGATACACATACATAGAGATCCGGACATAGACAAGCACATACATGCTGTTAATGTGGTGGGTTATTCCTGTGCTGTAAGAAATGATGAGCTCAGTGATCTTAGCAAAATGTATGAAAAAATGAAAAAAAAAGTAAAAAGAAAAATGTATTCTTTTTTTATTTTATATATATTTTTATTTACATGATATACGCATGGGTAATTTTTCAGCATTGACAGCTGCAAAACCTTTTGTTCCAACTTTTCCCCTCCTTCCCCTCCCCCCTCCCCCAGATGACAGGTTGACATGTTAAATATGTTAGAGTGTATTCTTTTTTTTAATTAAATTTTTTTTTTATTTTCAAAACATATGCATGGATAATTTTTCAACATTGACCCTTGCAAAACTTTCCATTCCACATTTTTCCCTTCTTCCCCCCGCTTCCTCCCCTAGATGGCAATAATCCAATATATGTTATGTATGTTAAATCCAATCTATGCATACATATTTATACAACTCTTGCTGTACAAGAAAAATCAGATGAAAAAGGAAAAAATGGTAAAACAAAATGCAAGCAAACAACAGAAAGAGTGAGAATATTCTGTGGTGATCCACGCTCAGTTCCCACAGTCCTCCCTCTGAGTGTGGATGACTCTCTTCATCACAAGATCATTGGAACCGGTCTAAATCATCTCACGGTTGGAAAGAGACAGGACGTATTCTCCTGTACAAAACATGCTCATACACCTCTGCCAGAACTCCATCCAGGTCATGCCCACTAACTAGGGGCGTCCAGCAGGGCTCTGTCCTGGGCCCTCTCCTTTTCTCCCTCTCTCCTATTTTCCTGGGGAACCTCATCAGTTCCCATGGATTTCATTTTCTCAAGTCTACCTAACCTGCCCCAACTTCTCTACTGGCCTCCAGTCCCAAATCTCCAGCCGGCTTTTGACATCTCAACTGGATGGCCCATTCAGCTCAATAATTATTGTCCCCAAATGTTCTCTTCTTCCCCATTCTTGTTATTGGCAAGGGCACCATTTCGCAGGCCTCCAGGCTTGAAATCTAGGTTATCTTGAACTCCTCACTCTCATATCTGATCTCACCAAGTCATGAATATTTTGCCTTCCAAATGTCTCTCCTATAGAGTCCCTCTGTCCTCCGACACGCCCCACTCGGAGCAGGCCCCCATCACCTCGCCCTGGTCTATTTAGCTCCGTGATATAATGTGTGTCCACTTCAGCCTATCTCCTTAGCTGCCAAAGTAATCTTCTAAAACACAGATTGACCATCTCACCCGCATCCCTATATGATCAACTTCAGAAGCTATTACCTCCGGGATCGGCTATAATTCCCTCTCCCAATTTGACTTTTAAAGCATTTCATAGCCTGCGTTTTCCCTCTCCCTCCCATCTTCTTCCCTTTTCCCCCTTCCTTCCTTCTGTGGGCTCTGTGATTCTGGCCTTCCAACTCTGAGCATTTTACTGGCCATCCCACCAATATCTGGACTTCCTCCTTCCTCCTCTCCACAATCCGGTTTCCTCGAAGACCCAGCTAAGATCCCACCTTTTACAGCCTCCCTTCTCTTACCCCTCTTCATAGCCATACCTTCCGTCTGAGGTCATCTCCAATTTAACCTGTCTATAGCTCCTCCATTATTGACCAAAATAAATAAGCAGCAGCCTAGGTTAACCTCCCTCTCCTTTCCTCTCCCCTTTTCCTGTGTCTCCCATACATGGAGAGAGCTAGTTATTTATTTGCATATTATTTCATTAGATTGTGAGTTCCTTGGAAGTATTTCTTTTGCCTTTCTTTGTATCCTTTCTTTGCATGGAACACATTAGGCACTTAATAAATGTTTGTTGGCCGACCGACTGAAACCTTGATCTCTTCCTTAGTGCTTATCCTGTTCTGTCTCAGTATGATGTAATGGAGAGAACAATAGACACAGAATAACAAAGATCTGGATTGAAATCCAGCCAGAAGCTGGTTGAGCTTTGCCATCTCTAATATTTTACCTTCTTTCCTCTACACCCTCCTATTTGTCACTGTCCTTCCTAAAACGTGATCCCTTGAACTAAATATAATACTCCTGCTCCGGTCAGACTGGGGCACAGAACAGCAGAGTAGCATTTCCTTTTACACTCACTACTATCTGGAAATGCACCTATGGCGGTAGTAACTTTTGAAGGTTGCCATGTTCTACTATCGGCTCATATTGATCTTGTAAGCTAGTAACAAGAAACAAAAACGAAAAAGCCAATCTTGTTTTCAGATAGACCATTATCCAGTCATAATTTCTCCATTGGTGTGGTTGACTTTTGGACCATGTCTAGGTCTCCATGTCCTTATTAAGTTTCATTTTATTAAAGTTCACCAAATCTAACTGGATCCGCTCCAACTTTGATTGGATGTACCCAAGTCATCGATACACATACTGAATCTGAGGACTAAGGATAGATCCTTGGGATGCTCCACTGGAGATTTTCCTCCAGCCTGAATAACTGCTCTTTGGATCCAATCAGATGACCCCTTCTGAAGCCTTCAGATGAAGCCTTCTAATGTACTAATTTCTTGCCTACATCTCTCCACCTTGTCCATGAAGATATCATCAATGTCTTTGGGAACTACCTTGCTAAAACCAATGGGAACAACTTATCTGACATTTCCCAACTGCCAAACTTCACTTTGGAAAGAAAGCAGTGAGCCAAGTCGAGTATAACCTGTTGTTGATTTACCCACAGTGGCTCTTTGTGATCACTGCTTCCCTTCCTAAAGGCTCACATCCCATCCTTTGATGATATATCCTACATCTTTGTCAGGTTTCCAGCTTGAGGGATCAAGGGCTACATGGAGAGCTCGAAGGGAGCTACATTTTACAAATCAGGAAACTGAGGTTTAGGGAGGTGGTGGTCAGGTTGGTCAGTGAGTGGAAGTTGCCAAATTCTCTTGCCAAAGTCCACCAGATAATACTCATCAAAGGAAGGGTTCATCTTCTTCCCTGGGGTTATTTGTCTCCTATTTCCCACTGTTTTCCATGATCACTGACAAGAGTTTTGGCAATCTCATATACAAGTTCTTTCTACAAGAAGCCTTTCCCCGTCCTCCTTAATCTTAGTGCCTTCTCCCTGAGATTATTGTTAATTTATTCCTTTAACTTATATGTACATAGTTGCCTGCATATTGTCTGCCTTTTTATATCACGAGCTCTTTGGAGACAGAGACTTTTCTGGCCTTCCTTTGTCTCCCCAAAGAGTACCTGGCACACAGTACGTGCTTAAAAAATGCTTGCTGTTGACATATTGACCTTTACAATCTGTCCTAGGGTATCAGTATTCTCGTCTGTCTAAACTGGGGTGAGGGGAGGAACAACCGGAATGGATGGTCTTTGAGGTCCTTTCCAATCAAAAGTCTGAGTTTCTGTGATCTTGAAGAGGAAGGAGCACAGGAGCAAGATCAGGAATGAAGTCAATCAGATAGACTTGTTACTGTAGTCTGCCCTTCTTGTCGTAGATATGGTCAGTGTGGGAAGATTGAACAATCAGCGAGTTGCACATTGGTCAGTTAGAGTTTTCAGCTGACTCAGTGAAAGTAATCAAATAATTATATAATTCTGTGGGTTCGTCGTTATTCAGATTATTGGTTAATGTGGACAAATAGGTGGATCCGGGTGGTTTTGTGAGTCCATCGGTGTAGTTAGATTTGCCAATCAGGGCGGTCAGTTGCATTGGTCAGTATGACCAGGTAGACCGGTCCCTGTGGTCAGATTTGCCAGTGAACGTTAGTGGGTAGTCAACATGATCAGGTGGACTGGTCAAGATACTCACATGTGTTGATAAATGTGGTCAGTAGGTCAGTGAGTGTGGTCAGTAGACTAGTCGGTGAGGTCAGATAAGCTGGTTAGGATATTCAGATTGTGGTTATATTGTCCAACGAGCGTGTTCATTGGGAAGTCAATGTGGTTAAATGGACTAGTCAAGGTAGTTATTTGGGTTGATAAGTGTGGTCCGTGGGATAAATAGTGGGGCCAGTTGGGCTGGTGAGTATGGCTAGGTTGGCTGGGCAGTGTGGTCGCATGGGCTAGTCAGGGTGGCCAGATAGCCAATTCGGTCAGCCCTTTGTGAGGTGAACCAGGGCACCTTCCCTTTGGTAACCGGACTGTGAAGCATTTCCTTCCAGAGCCTACATCTCTATGTTGGAGGGAGCAGAACCCTAGCCCTTCTCTGTCCAGCCCAGAGGGGCTGGTAGAAGTCAGAAACAGAAAGCAAGATGGACAAGCTCTCTCCCTGAGTAAGGGTTGGACAAAGGGGTCAGGAAAGGCTGAAGAACTAAGATTCCTCTTTGCCCCCAGACACCCTTCAACCATCTTGATGTGGGGTCCTCTTCCTCAATTAATTCCAGAAGCAGGAGAAAAAGAGAATGAGAGAAATAATAGGGAAATGTAAACCTTTTATATTTTGGTTCAAAGAATCAATTGCACAAGTCTGGAGAGAGTAGAAGAGCTCTGCCTTTCTAATCAGGATCTTGGATTGGCTTGGGAAAAGATTTGACTCCTCTGGGGCTCTTGTTCTTCACTTGTAGGATCGGGGGATGTAGGATGCCAGGCTCTAATTTATAAATTCCCAGATTAAAAACTGGGAGTAACCTTAGAGCTCACCTAACCCAATCCTTCCTTTTATACTGACTAGGAAACAGGCAGGGAAGTGACTTGCCTTCAGGCCAGCTTCTCTAGTTCCAAAAGCAGTGTGCTCTAGAATTTTTCAGGTTCTTCTCCAGTTCTAAATCTCTGATCATATGGCCCTAGAGATAAACTAAGGAAGCTATGGCTAGACAGTAATCATTTGGGAAAGAAAAAAAGAATGTCCCTGGGACATTAAGTAAGCAGAGACTTAAAATGATCCAAGAGTTGGATTGTAGACTAAGAATTGGAAGGAACTTTAGAGATGCTTTAGTCCATTTTCCCCCCTCCCCCCATTTTACAGATGAGGAAACTGAGACCCAGATCAGTGA